>NC_134498.1:34287432-34587432 GCF_040206685.1 Ascaphus truei
CACATTGTCCCACCCCTCAGTGACCTTTGGGAATGCTTCTAAGCACCTAACACTCACCGCACTGCCTCTTACAAACACCCCCCTCCACCACCACCCCCCCAACCTCATGCACCCCCCTCCACCACCACCCCCCTCAACCTCATGCACCCCCCTCCACCATCTCACCCCCCCCAACCTCATGCACACTACAAACGCACGCCACAGATCTCCCGCTACTGCAGCCCATCACCACCCCCCTCACCCAAACATACAACGCACGATGCTCCATCACCCCCCCCCCTCACACCAACAGCAAACGCACGCTGCTGAACATACAACGCACGATGCTCCATCACACCCCCCCCCCCCTCACCCGAACATCCCCGGAGCACACCCAAAACTACCCCACCCCCCTCACCCATACATCCACCGCACGATGCTGCTCCGGAGCCCCTCACCCCACTCACCCGAACATCCCCGCACGATGCTGCTCCGGAGCCCCTCACCCCCCTCCTCACCCTCTGTCCGCCCCCCCCCTTTCCTGGCCGCTGCCCGCAACAACGAACTACCCCTATCACCACTCGCGGGACCTCAACATCACCCGCTCTCCCGGAGCACCCTCTCCCCCGGTGCTCCCCCCCTCCCCCCCCCAGAGCACCCTCTCTCCCGGTGCTCACCCGCTCCCCCGGTGCTCCCCCCCTCCCCCACCCCCAGAGCACCTCCCTCCCCCCCCCCCAGAGCACCCTCTCTCCGGTGCTCACCCGCTCTCTACCGGTGCTCCCCCCCCCCAGAGCACGCTGTTGCCGCTCTCACCTTCAGGCCTAGAGCCGCGCCCCCAGCTCCCCATCCCGCGCGCGCTGCTCCGGCTCTCAGGCCTAGCTGTCTCTGTCGGGAGCTGCACGGGCCGCGGCCCATCACACCCCCTCACCTGAGCGTCTCAGCTCCGCATCGCCGGGGGGAACCGCCGAGGAACCCGAGGAGGAGCGCGGCCCGGTGCGAGGTAGTAACCGCACGGGAAGAGATCTTTCACCCCCGGCCCGGCCCTTCACCCCCCCCCCCCCGGCCTGGCGCTTCACCCGGCCCGGCGCTTCACCCCCCCCCCGCCCTGGCCCTTCACCCCCCCCCCGCCCTGGCCCTTCACCCCCCCCCCGCCCTGGCCCTTTACCCCCCCGGCCCTGCCCTTCACCCCCCGGCCCTGCCCTTCACCCCCCCCCCGGCCCTGCCCTTCACCCCCCCCCCGGCCCAGCGCTTCACCCCCCCCGGCCCTGCCCTTCGCCCCCGGCCCTGCCCTTCGCCCCCGGCCCTGCCCTTCGCCCCCCCCCCCCGTCCCTGCCCTTCACCCCCCCCGTCCCTGCCCTTCGCTCCCGCCCTTCGCCCCCACCTCCCTGCCCTTCGCTCCCACCCTCCCTGCCCTTCGCTCCCACCCTCCCTGCCCTTCGCTCCCTGCCTTCGCCCCCACCCTCCCTGCCCTTCGCCCCCACCCTCCCTGCCCTTCGCCCCCACCCTCCCTGCCCTTCGCCCCCACCCTCCCTGCCCTTCGCCCCCACCCTCCCTGCCCTACACACGTACACACACGTACACACACGTATACACACGTACACACACACGTATATACACACACACGTAGGCACATGTATACACACACATGTAGACACACACGCGTAGACACACACACGTACACATACACACGCAGGCACACGTAGACACGCAGGCACACGTAGACACGCAGGCACGCAGGCACACGTAGACCACGCAGGCACACGCAGGCACACGTAGACACGCAGGCACACGTAGACCACGCAGGCACACGTAGACACGCAGGCACACGTAGACACGCAGGCACACGTAGACACACGTAGACACGCAGACACACGCAGACACGTACACACACGTATACGTAGACACACACGCACGTGTACACACACACACACACACGTGTACACACACACACACACACACGTGTACACACACACACGTGTACACACACACACGTGTACACACACACACACACGTGTACACACACACACACACGTGTACACACACACACGTGTACACACACACACACACGTGTACACACACACACGTGTACACACACACGTGTACACACACACACACACGTGTACACACACACACACACGTGTACACACACACACACGTGTACACACACACACGTGTACACACACACACACGTGTACACACACACACACGTGTACACACACACACACACGTGTACACACACACACACACACGTGTACACACACACACACACGTGTACACACACACGTGTACACACACACACGTGTACACACACACACACGTGTACACACACACACGTGTACACACACACACGTGTACACACACACACGTGTACACACACACGTGTACACACACACACACACACACACGTGTACACACACACACGTGTACACACACACACGTGTACACACACACACACGTGTACACACACACACACGTGTATACACACACACACACACGTGTACACACACACACACACGTGTACACACACACACGTGTACACACACACACACACACACGTGTACACACACACACACACGTGTACACACACACGTGTACACACACACACGTGTACACACACACACACGTGTACACACACACACACACGTACACACACACACGTGTACACACACACACACGTGTACACACACACACACGTGTACACACACACACACGTGTATACACACACACACACACGTGTATACACACACACACACGTGTATACACACACACACATGTATACACACACACACGTACACATACACAATGTATACAAACAAACATGTATACACACACACACACACAAACATGTATACACACATGTATACACACACGTGTGTGTATATATACACACACACACGTATACACACACATACACTATCCCCAGCACCACCACATCAGCACACCGGTATCCCATGCCCCCCCCCCCCCCCAGCACACTGGCATTCTCGGCTCCCCACCATTCCCAGCCCCCATCAACACCATCAGCACCCACACATTGGCACCTTCGCACCTCCCCATCGGCACACCCACATCCGCACCCCCACATCAGCAACAAACCCTCCCAAATCAGCACACCGATACAATCACCATCAGTACAGCCACAGCAGCAGTACCACCGCACACTGCCATGGGCCGCGTGGACCACTCCCCACCCAAATGCCACCCCCACACCACAAACATCCCGGGCAACGCCGGGGCTCTCAGCTAGTATATATATATATATATATAGAGAGAGAGAGAGAGAGAGAGAGAGAGAATGAGAGAGAATGAGAGAGAGAGAGAATGAGAGAGAGAGAGAATGAGAGAATAAAATACAGGATAGAAAATGCATACAAAAACAAAATGAATAAGCAAAACAACTGTATAAATCCATAAGAAAGTAGAAAGACGCTAGCAAAGAGAGCCTCAATATTTTGGGTTTAAATGGAATATTCCCCACCCCATTTTTTTTTATTGAAACCCTTTTGAAATCAAATGGGTACAGATTTTGGGCATTGGGAAGAAACTACACATAGAAAAAAGCTGGAACAGTATTAGAAAAATATACAAATACCCTATTTACTAATGATATAGGGTTACCAGGTGTCCACTATTGAACTTGGCTGTCCTGTATTTGGACACTGTCCAGTAAAACATTAGAGGTAATACTGGACATGTATGTGTATACTGGTATTACCTCTCTGGACATAGTGACCTGATGGTTTGGGGCCGTGGGATTTCCCTGAGCAGGGAGAGAGCAGGGCTATGGCTAGAGGGCTGGACAGCTTCCCCCATCCTGATTGGCTGCTGCTGGGTAATGTAACCTGGGCAGCTTCCCCCATCCTGATTGGCTACTGCTGGATAATGTAACCTGGGCAGCTTGCCCCATCATGATTGGCTGCTGCTGGGTAATGCAACCAATTGGAACAAGGTGTCAGGAGCCTGGGGGTGGTGCTAAGAAGAGGAGGAAACAGTATGGAGTGGAGAGAAGCATGTGTGTCTTGAGCATGTTGCACCTTTCACAATTGTGCCCATTATTTTTGGAGAAGCCCCCTGGCAACCCTACTAATACCACAAGTGTGAAATAGCTCAAACCCACTGTAGCTCTTAGGTATACAAAAAGTTCCAGTGTATTCAAGCCCACACCCAACAACATAATTGTAAATCTTGTCAAATAACACGTGTTTAAACCCATTGGGAGTTAGTATATATATTAATATAGTTAGTTAATATATGAAGGGCAGAGGTCTGACAACTAATGTTTTAAATGTTGGAGATCAGTCAATGGGATGAAAAAATGGGTGACTTATCCCCCAAATTTTGAATCCGCTGCTGAAATGGCGTTTCTTTGTAAGTTCGACTTTTTGTGAATTCGTCTGAGTTCGGAAAAAAAAAAGTCTCCGTTAAATTTTTTTTATCAAATGAAAGTTCGAACATTTGATTAGGTGAAAATTCAAATGAGCTAAAGCAATAATGTGCTTAAAAGTGAAAACGTTTGCTTCAACGAGCTTAAAAACAAAACAAGAAAAACTGGCTGCGGAAATAGTCTTAGGGGGAATTGGTTTTGTGCGGTTTTTGAATAACAAAGAGTTCGAACGAACTTTCGCGGGTGTGCGAAGAAATAGAAAAGTTTGTCGGACGCATTCGCCCATCGAGAGAGAACAACTATTCAAGATAAATAAATATACCGGTATATATATACTATGCCCTGTGTATTACTTTAAATGTTCACTAACTCCTTCTATAAATATGTATAATTTCAGGTCATGTCTATCCCCTATGATATATTTCTTCATGGATGAAAACCTGACGAAATATTGTAACCTCACGGCTCAATTTAACAGCTAATATAGATGACTCTTCTCTTCTTCCTCTGACTCAGATATACAGTTTTTTTTGTCCATCCCAAGTAAGCACAACTGAGACGAGATCATTTCCCCTACATCTGCATTTTTTAGCCATGATCTTGCACTTTGCATGCACTCTGGCTCGGAAGCTAAGTCTTATTTTTAACCACATTCAAACACAAATATTTCAGTATGTCAAATTGTTACATTGTTTTTCATCACATTGGTTGACTGGGGAATTTTAGAGTTTGTTTTACCAATTTCTGCCAGATCATTGCTTCTCACAGTTAACAGTACTGAGTCAAACACATCACACAGAAAAGTGATTAGAGTCACCTGAGAAAACCAACATACGCTAGTATTGTGTGTATTCTTTATAGGAAAAATCCCTTATATTGGTGCACCAATATTAGGGATTTCTGCAAGTGGCAAGTACCCTCCAGATACGAACCACTTTTTTCTGACATTTTGTCTATCTCCCTGGTAGCACACAACCCCCATACGACTCCCCTACTATAACAGTGTTTGGTGCGAGGTACTTCAACCCATTTCATATTCTTTATAGGATTTACAAATGTGTACCCACTGTTGCTGAGTCTTTCAGTTGACATATATTTGGTACTATTCCTACCAGAGCAAATCAGTGAAACCTCCAATCCAATTTCCAGTATGTTAGAGGTGTTACACGTTATGTTTTCACAGGGTTAGGGGCTTATTCTCTATCTGCCCAACCCGATGATCAAGTAATTTTCGGACGAAATTCCCCATTGAAATAAATGGGGAATTTCCAGCCGGAAAAAATAATAATATAATAAACCCCTTAGACTTTTATAGTTGGGTTTATAGGTTAGACATATTAAAAACGATGTTTACTGATTAAACAGGATGGAAAATGTATGGTTCCTGGTTTAGAGAATCACTTGGGACTAATAAACCAATACAATTTGAAACCACAATCTCCATGCATTGCGGGTCCATCTGGCAGGGCGAGGGTTAATAAAACCTTGGAGGAGTAGTAGATGAGGTTGTGCACTGCAGACGAAATCGGGGGGAGACTGGAGGTAGCGATAGTAAAACACATTTGTATTATTATTTATTATTAGAGGATTCTTCCCTTCTTTTTACCTCATCACAGGGCCGGATTTAGGGGCCAGGCACTTGCCTTGGGCCCCGCGACTCCGTGGGCCCCGCGCTCCCTCTTCTCTCTCCTCTCCCCACTGTCGGCGCCCGGATCCAACTTCCATCCGGCCGGAGGGGGGAGCTGGAGGAGGGAACGCAGGGCCCCCCATCCCCAACTCTGGTCGGACGTTGGATCCCGACGCTGACAGGAGAAGGGAGTGAATGGAGCACGGAACCCTCCCGGACCGGCAGAGAGGTGGGTGTTGGGGTGTTTGGTTGGTGTGTGTCCTCTTACCAGGCCGATTTTTTTTTATCTGCAGCGGACCTCATCTGCTCTTTCTCCGGTACTTTGTATCTCGGCGGGAGCACGTCGATGGAGTTTCTAGTGGTCCGTGCTTTTGTGAGTACTTTCACCAGTACCAGGCTGTTTGAGAATTGACTAACCGCGATAGTGGTGCGGTTATTTCTAAGGCCGCGCTTATAGCGCCGGCGACGCGACCGATGACGTCAGCCGTCGCCACTAGTGAAAGTTATAATTTAACTTTCAGCGACGTCGCTAGCGACGGGGTCATTGATTGGTTCAGACAGTCACATATGGCGACAGTCTCTGAAAAATCAAATTTACCCGGCTTCCAAATTTTTGGTCGCTCCGTCGCACGATTATCTGAGAGTTGGTTTTCAGACACCCGGAGACTCCGAATTTGTTTTCCCTATGTTCAATTGCTGGTTACCTATGGAATGTATATGCACCCATTTAAGTGTTGCTTTTTTCTACCAACACGGACATATTGTTATGAAACGCAAAAGTTGAAGTCATTGTCGTATTTTTGTATTTATTTGTGTTACCATTGTTCTTGCGTTCTCTGGAACACTGAAGATTGATCGTTGTCACATTCACTGTTAGTAAAATCATCACTCATTTTTTGATTTAGTTCCTCCAGAAACATTTCACATTATTAGCACATCAAACTGACATACGATATATCTTTTTTTTTTATAGACCATTTTTTTTTTATCCCTTCACCTCTCCCATGTGTGTGCAACAGTATTTATTTAATATAGAAAAAAAAATGTATTTTATACTTTACCGTGGGGAAATGAGATACTTTACTGCCACTAAATAGCATTGTATATTATTATAAACACATTGTGGAGAAGATGAAAATCTTGATTGTTGGCTAGATCAAACTTTTTTTCACCATGGTATTTCAGTTATAGTGTAAACAAAGTTGTATAAAATCAGTGTGGCCAGTATGCTTTGTGCGCACTATTCAGGGTAAAATGCATGAAGCCATAATATAGGGCGAAACGCGTTGGGAAACTGGAATTTGAAAACTGGGGTCGAGAGTGCCTCTTCTTCTTCCTTCATTTATTTTGATGCATAACTCCCTCTATCCGTTCTCTTATTTGCTGTGTTCATGATAACTACAATAGAGTCTGTTTTAATTACCAGGAGAAGGAGCGGCTCAGTGAGTATAGACACTGAATCTGGCGCTGAATTTGAAGCACGGGAACCTTGTTCAATTCTCGGTGTTGTGACCTTGGGCAAGTCACTTTATCTCCCTGTGCCTCAGGCACCAAAAACATAGATTGTAAGCTCTATGGGGCAGGGACTGTGTCTGCAAAATGTCTCTGTAAAGCACTACGTAAAACTAGCAGCGCTATACAAGAACATGTTATTATTATTATTATTACTACCATAAACACAGCAATAGAGTTGATCTTGGGATAAAAAGATTCAAACTTGGAGGACAACATAACTTTATTGCTGGTAATAAAAATTAGTTTGAAACGTGAATGAAATGTGAAACATATAAACGTGTATATTTCATGAATGATTCCAGTGGTTTACTATTTACAGGTTATATTTAAAACCAAAGACATAACATAAAACACAGACAAAGCTCAGTGCACATCCAGTGAAACTTATACACGGTACAGTGCCTAAATATACATGT
The DNA here is from genome assembly GCF_040206685.1 of Ascaphus truei. Taxonomy (NCBI): domain Eukaryota; kingdom Metazoa; phylum Chordata; class Amphibia; order Anura; family Ascaphidae; genus Ascaphus; species Ascaphus truei. The sequence continues at coordinate 34,295,354 of NC_134498.1, forward strand.
ATAGATAACTAATAAATAAAATGGTCTTTTAGTGTAAAACATAGTAAAAAATAGTTTGAAACTTGAATGAAATGGGAAACATATAAACGTGTATATTTCATGACTGATTCCAGTGGTTTACTAGTTACAGGTTAGCAATGTAAATAGGCTGAGAGAAGGAGGGCGGCGGGGTGCTGAAGCATGTGGATAGGCCATGAATTGTACTGACATCTTCATCCAGTGGCAATAATGGTGATAACACAAGTCGTAAATTTGTCAGAGAAGGCTACCAGATGGATATTAATTTAGATAAGAGGTTAATAATAATAAAAAAAAAAAAGTCGGATAAATCGATAAGAAAAAAGGTAGGGTAAATCAATAAGAAGGCAGTGTTCCCGTAATGAAGGACATGTGCATTTTGTCCCTAAAATCTTAATACAATGTCCTACATAGAAATAAAAAGCACAAGGCATCGTTGCTCATCATCAAATTCCTCCTTTGATTCAGTTTTTGATACTTTGCAGATGCTATAAATGGTTTGCGGATATCTTTGGAGTGGTACAGCTAAAAGAAGAAAAGGCAAATAATGATAAACTAAAGGGCCACATCAACCTGAAGTTAGTCTTTATTAAAGCTGACTAATAATTGCATCAGACAAAGGAGTGTGATCACTAACAGTTATTAACAGTGTTCTAACAATTCCACACCTTAGTGAACTACAGCTATCTACTGCCGCAGGGGGGCTCAACCCCCTCAACAGGTCAGGTTTTAAGGATATCCCAGCTTCAGCACAGGTGGCTCAATCAGTTCCTGCTTCAGTCCTATGCTTCAGTCTCTGCTTCAGCACAGGTGGCTCAATCAGTCCCTGCTTCGGTCCTGTGCTTCAGTCTCTGCTTCAGCACAGCTGGCTCAATCAGTGACTCCGTTTTTGACTGAACCGCTGATTGAGCCATCTGTGCTGAAGCAGGGATATCCTTAAAGCCTGACCTGTTGGTGGCCCCTGTGGACTGGAGTTGGCCCCTCCTGCCTTATATAATTGAAACAATGTATAAAAGCAAGGGTGCGCAAACTAGGGGGTGCGCCCCTCAGGGGGTGCGGGAGATTTTTCTGGTGGGCGCGGCGGTTGCAGAGGCCCCTCGCTCTTCCCCAAGGCATTTAAATTAAACGCCAAAGGAACGCGTGAGGCCTCAGCAACTCTCAACGTACCGTGATTCAGACGGCTGTGTGACACGTCGCCATATGACACTGCGGGGGTCTTGTGATATGATGTCACACGAACCCGCTGTGTCATTTGACGCAGCTCCAAGGTGGGGGGGGGGTCAAGCACCAGTGTAGGCAAGACAGGGGCGAGCAGCAGCAAAAGTTTGCGCTCCCCTGCATTAAAGAATGCAAACTTGACTTGGTTTTTACTAGTCTTTGACTGAGCCGCTGATGCTGAAGCAGGACCTGTTGCTGGCCCTTGAGGACTGGAGTTGGCCACTCCTGATATAAGAGATGGTCATTGAAATCATTGAACCATTGTCTTACCACTTCAAATAAATACATGAAACAGTAGTTACATTGTTATTGACGGCTGTGCTGGTATGCTTGTGCTTGCTATGATATGAATGAGGGGCTTTCATGCTATTGTGGGACTCTGACCTTGCAGAGCTGAGGCCTTTTTGCATGCAGCCTTATAACATAAAGATACCAATTTAACTGTGGGACGGCTATTTGTTGGAATAGGAATAACTTTGTTATTAAAATATCTGCATGAGCCAGAATGTTTAGTTAAACCTTCACTTGTTTCCTTTGGCTAATGAATGAAGCATATGTTACTCAAATGTTCCCCTTTTTTAAATACACTGTACTAGTTCAGTGGTGCGCAAAGTGGGGGCGTGAGAATTTCTAGGGGGGCGCTGCGGTTACAGGGGCCCCGCGCTCTTCCCCACTGCATTTCATTTAAATGCCGGGGGAGGCAGTGAGGCCTCTGTAAGTCTTTCTTACCTGGTCTCTGCACGGTCTTCGGTGGCAATGCGGCGTCATGTGACGTCATGCGTCGCCATGGTAACGCGCAAATTACGCGGCGGGGTCACGTGACGGGACATGACCCGTGACGTCATTTGACGCCAAGTCTTAGGAGAGGGGGGCGCAAACGCGGCGGCGACCGGCAGGGGGGGCTGCAGCTCGAGAACTTTGCGCACCCCTGTACTAGTTGACTGAGAAAAATTAAAGTGTGGCAACGTTCAAAATAACCATAGAACGATCCTCGCAGGCGGGATAAGTGGAGCACAGCAATAGGGAAAAACAGAGAAACGGCACACCAAGGATAAAATAGATCCAATTTATTCCGGAGTGACATAGAGAGACAAAAAAAAAAGGGGGGCCAAAAGAGCACTCTGACACGTTTCGTGCAAAAAGGGGGGCCAAAAGAGCACTCTGACGCGTTTCGTGCAAAAAGGGGGGCCAAAAGAGCACTCTGACGCGTTTCGTGCAAAAAGGGGGCCAAAAGAGCACTCTGACGCGTTTCGTGCAAAAAGGGGGCCAAAAGAGCACTCTGACGCGTTTCGTGCAAAAAGGGGGCCAAAAGAGCACTCTGACGCGTTTCGTGCAAAGCCCTTTGTCAAAGAATAACGTTCAAAATAAGGCCACAAAAAACCCCTGTCAAGCAATGTAATTCCAATTTGTGGCAGTCGTATTTGTCCTGGAGAAGTGAAGATTTGATTCTGGTTGCGACACATTTGTATGCACCAATATGAGGGGGTGTATTCTACAAACTGCGAGATTGACAATCCGTGCGCTCCGAGTCTGACATTGACTTCAATGGGACTTCCGTGTCAGACCGCACGGATTGGCGACCTCGGAGCTTATAGGATGTTCCACTGAGATTGTACAGAGTTTGACTTCTCACGTGCCATAATAGCGGCGTTAGTGATTGCAATAATAAAGTTCTGGATGCCATAATACTAAAATGTCATGGATCTTAAAGCTGCAGTAGAGCAATATCCTACATGTGTGTGTATTTAATTCAATACGTTCTGTACTATGAGAAAATACTTGTAGTATTTAAAAAAAAAACTCTGACATTTTGAATATATTATAATGTAACAAGCATTTTTTTTGTTTCTATAGCAACCATTTACAAAGTCACATCCCCTTCCTCTTCAGAAACAGGCTCTGGCACACCCCTTTATGAGCCCTGCCCTCTCACTAGCAGTGCACAAATTGTATCTAGTGACTGCCTGGTCACATGGTCTTCCCCACAGAACTTTGCATCTTTGGTCCTCTTGTGCTGCACTGACAGCCATTTAGTGAACTCCCGAGCCGAATCTTTGCCGATCGATCACAGGAGAACGGATCAATCGGCAACTTAGCTAATTACTTATTATTGTGTGGATTGTATTGATGCACATATTAAAGGGGGAAAAAATAAAAAACGGCGACTTGGACGGCTGGTTTAAAACGGGATGTTTGACACAACCCCCCCTCCCCCTATACATTTGGTCACTGGACTACAAATATGTCTGTAAGGTCATGACCCCACCTCCATTTTAGATCCAACAGGCACATATTTTATCCGCTGCCGGAACACAGGAACCGCGGGGTCCCCCCAGACATTGCGGACCCCCACGAGAAGCTCCCGGTTCAAGTAAAATAATTTTTTTAAAAGCAAGCAGCGTGGAATTCATCTTTAATAAACGTATACAAATATAAGGGCGGTCATTTCTATAGGAAGGGGAAAAAAATTACGATATTGGATATGTTCATATAGTGGGTAGCAAAGCTTAAAACATTTAATTAACGTACAGCTGGTTACAGCAGACATCCGTGCACGGCCGAGAATGATTATTTTATTACCGTTTGCATTTTGTAGCCATGGTTAACAGTTGTTGCGGATTCAAATGAATACTGACAGTCTGTTCATAGTGGAAAGAGCAAGGCAGGAAATAGAATGTGTGCTCAGGGTCAGCTTTTATGTCTGCAGAGAAACGGTTATCTGTTGTGTTCCTTGCTTGATAACCACTGGAATTTAGATAAAGTTTGATCAGCGGAAGTCCACGGTTATAAAAAAAAAAAAAAAAGAAAGCTTACAAAATGTTACAGCCTTGGGGATGAGGAGCTTTTACAGTATCTGCTATTATTTCTGTTAAGTTTTAATGCTTTCGTGTAAAAACTGCTCTGTATTGTTTGTGTTCTCACATATTCTGCCCTCTGCTCGATCCAGACTAGGGATTGCTCCCCCGAGGCATGAGGAATACATGTGAATACAGTCGTTGTTAAGGCTATTTGAGTGACTATTCGGAGAGTTAGCAAACAAAAAGGAAGAGGAAGATATTTTTTTGTGGTCCAAGAAACACAACATACCGGTAATCATTTTAATGGACATAGGGAGAAAAAGAGTCTCACATTTTTTTTTACACCAAGTAATCATACTCCCTGGAAGCCAGTCATATATAGCAGCTATAACAACAACACTTTTGTCTAGATAATGTTGCACATCTGAGTCTGTAAGCCCGGTATTGGGGTGCTTAAGGCCACGCCATATGACCTGAGCATGGAAGTCGGCAAATCCTCTTGAAACGTATGTGCCAGGAAATCCAAAAACCGCCTTGGTTCGCTCTAGCTGGGTTTTTGGTTTACTGGAGTTATGCCAACATTTGAACTCCTGTGTCAGGTCTGTATTATAGAAAGTGCGTGCGTGCATGAAGTTGCGCGTGCACGTGGCACAAGCGTTGTGTGTATAGTCCGCTGACGTGCTCGACTAGGAGGCGTGGCCATGACGTCACAAGGGTGTTTTTTTCCCTGCCTCACTGTGATTGGCTCACAGTGTCACGTGGCATGGCAGCCGCTCGAAAAGACAAATTTCTTTGTATTTCCACACAGCTGCCACGCCAACGCTCTCTGCCGTGCGCGCGCGTCTGTACTAGATACACTGTCATAGGGAGACAGGTATTTCTCATTGACGCACGCGGTTAATGTAATACAAGCCTCAGGTTTTTCCTTAAGTCCTGGTCTGCAGTACCCATGCACCTCCACCGGGAGTGCTGCTGAATCTTGTCCTTGCTGAGATACCTCTCTACGGTTCCTCTCACTCTGTAATCTTATCCTCTCTGTCTGCCTTTATAAGATTCCTGTTCCTGCAGCCAGATGCTTGTTTATACTGGTTCCTCCTGCACCTTCTTGGTCCCTGCTGTTGTTGTGCCGTGTTCCTGTTCCCTTGTCCTAGTCCTGTCCCCATGCCCCAGTCCTGTCCTTGCTTCCTCGCTGCGACCTCTGCCTGTGACCCCGACTCCACCTATTTGCTACCTGCCTCCGACATCTGCTCATGTCCCCATCTGCGCTTCGTTGCCGCCTGCCCTGGACCCCTGCCTGTGACCCCGACTACACCTTCGCTTACTGCCTGCTTTTCCGGTCACTAGGATTCACTCCTGCCATAGATCTCCCCTTGACATCCTGAATGTTCACATTATACCTTTTTCTAGTGCAAGGTCTTACTGGGGAGTTAATAAGATGTTGAGCAATTGAAGAAAGGGACTGCCCTGCTAAACTCTCAAACATGCCACCATCCATGTGGACTGTGAGACCTTCTGTAGAAGGTCCTCTGTCCCCTGAAAGCAATTGAGGATGATCTCTAATTGAAGAGTGGGGCCTTTGGGAAGAAGGCAAAATAAGGGAAATCATGGCATGGATGGCCATACTGGGTATATTAGTACAAAGGCTTTCACCTGGTTGATACTGATTTCGTGTTATACCCTTGGGAGAAGGGATGGGGGAGGACATGTGTATGGCAGTTTCAGGTTCATCCATGGGAACTCTAAAGCCCTTTTGGTTCAGACCTTTGAACACACCTCAGGATTTGTGCAGAGGATGGGGTGGCAAACAGGTCTACATCTATCTTTCCTAATGTCTCCTCAACTAAAAGGAAGTGATCCCTCCTGAGAGATAATATGCTGAAGGTTAACTTCTGATGAGATAGTCTATCTGCTATTTTGTTGGTCTTTCCCAGAACAAACTTTGCTGCGAGATAGTTTTGCTTGGCCAGCGCTCTGGACCAGATGGCCAGAGGCTCGCTGTAGAGGGCTCTGGAGTGAGTACCTTCCATCTTGCTTATGTAGGACACTGCTGTTCTGTTGTCCATTTGAATCAATACCTTTATGTTGTGGTATTTCTGAGGAACTAGGACACTGGTGGGCAACACGCGGCACATGGGCCGTATATGGACTGCAGTGACTTCACCTGCAGACCCACAGCCTCCTCCTCTCCCTGGTCCTGTCCTCCCTTTTAACGTTAAGCCAGTCTCATGATTCCACGGGATCGGAGCTACAAGGGGCAGGGCTACCAGAGAGTGGGCCAGAGAATGACAGAGAGAGGTGGGGGAGATAGAAAGTGGGAGAGGTGAGGTGGGGGAGAGTGAGAGGTGATGAGGGAGATATGGGGGATGAACAGTGAGAGAAAGGGGTGGAGGAATAGTGAGAGAGAGAGAGGGCGGGAATAGTGAAAGTGAGAGGGTGGGAACAGTGAGAGATCAGCACGCACAGAGAGGGGGAAATAGATCATCACGAGGAGAGAGAAATCATCACAGAGAGATAATGATAATCAGAGAGAGTGGGAGATGTTACATGGGGCAATAGCAGGAGGTATAGGGAGAGATTATATGGGCAATAGGAGGAGTTATATGGGGCAATAGGGGGAGATATATAGAGCGGTTATATGGAACAATAGGAGGAGTTATATTCAGAGCAGTTATGCGGGGCAATAGGAGTTATAGAGAGGGGCTATGACAATATATTATGTGCAATCTTTTTAGGATTTGAAGGGTCTCACCTGCGACCCTTGGTGTATATCATGTTGCAAACCATTTAACTAGATTTATGTGAAGGCGTGATTCCGTCTTAGACCAAACCCCGTGCATAGCCTCTTTTTGGGAGAATCCCCCTCAAACCAAAAGAGACATGACGGTTGTTATGACAATATCTGAAAGCGGTTCCAGAAGAGGGGGAGGAAGGGGAATAAGAGTCCATTGAAGTTATGTCTGTGGGAGCTAACTTGGGTCTTTGACAAAGTGCCAACGTGGATGTGAAATGCGTTGGAGAATTTTTTGCCTTCTATTTTTATTTCATGGCATTTTTTTAATATATTGATTTGTTTACCACATCCTACAATCAAGCCCTTAAGTGTTTGTGCCGTGCACCACCATTTTTTCCTTATTTCCATAACCCTTGGGTTTGTCTGCCCTGAAGAGAAGCTTGGGGAAAGCCTGGTCTCGGGGCCAGGCTCCTTCCTCCAGTGAAGAGGAGCTGATGGGCCTTTTAACACCAAGTTCTTTCTTTATATTCCCTCGAAATTGATGTGTCCGAGAAAATAGTGTTCTGGGGCACTTTTTAAACTTTTCTGAAGAGGAAATGAAGAGATTCCCCAGTGAAAAAGCCATGGAGTCTGTATAAGTTACAGAGAGGGCATCCACTATTTTCTCTGCACTGACATTTCTCCAGGAGACTTGTTTTCCCACCAGGTTTTGCTAGGTGACTAGGTGGCTGGGTGACTAGGTGGCTGGGTGACTAGGTGGCTGGGTGGCTTGGTGGCTGGGTGGCTTGGTAGCTGGGTGGCTAGGTGGCAAGCCTCCTGAAGAACAAATGCAATAATCTGTGAGCAGTGATTACCTTACCTCATTTATTCTCGGGACATTGGTGGTGAGGCCATTGCAGTTCAGTTGCCAGCTTCTGCATATTAGCTTTCTGATTTACGAATGCAAATGCTTTTTTGCCAGTGACGATGGAAGTTTGCTTTCCCATTTGAGTGCAAATACATCGATGTGTATTTGGTAAACGTTCAAACCACTGCGAGCGATCGTGGGTTTGGGATCACTGCTCACGGCGGTGATCGGTGGAAAAGTCAGGGGAATCCAACTCACAGCATTCTTATACAAGTGCTCAGTCTACAGGAGCTAATCATACACTCTAAACCAGGGGAGTTCAACTCAGTCCTCAAGCCCCCCCCCCCGCCCCCTCCAACAGGTCAGGTTTTCAGAATATCACAGCTTCAGCACAAGTGGCTCAATCAGAGGCTTATTACTTCTATTAGTATTCCTGTAGCTATATTTGTGGGTTTTTTGTCTCTCACGGGCACAAATATTTCGGGGGATCACAGAGCGGCTCGGGTCCGGTAAAATGAAAGGGGGAAAAAAATGACATTTTTGGGATTAGGGCTTTGAGAGTATCTTACTGGTATTGTTATGGGGGACGATGACCGCAGGTAGGGCTGTAACTATGCTGAATTACGATACGTCACTTGAGTGAACATCATACATAATTATATCCCATTTAAACGAATGTACAGAAGGCGTGCGTGTTTGTTTACAGGAGCTGATATATAGTGCAACGGCACCTGAGATTTGGTCACGCCCATCTCGGATTAGGGTAAGGGGTTTTGGGTAAAGGGTTAAGGATTTTAGGGTAGGGGGCAGCGTTAGTTTTAGGGTTTAAGATTAGGGATTTTAACGGTAAAGTTAGGGATTTACCTTGGCGGCGAAACGTCCCTGTGGCGAGGTGAGTGGCGGCGGCGACTTGGTCGCGGCAAAACGCCCGCAACCAAATATCCTGGACGTAGTGCAAGGCGTCAGGGATATATAGAAAGCCACCATAAACATGGAATATTCTGCAGCGATTGCCATACAGTGCAGGTCCCTTCTGGGTGCCGAGGGGTTAATGAAGCCTGACAAACCACAAACCATTCCGCTAATAAGAATGTCCGCTTCCTAAACTCAGCTAATCATTTTATTCAGCGGCTGCATCTTGTTTTTATTATGCATAGCGCACATATTTGGTTCTTAACCCCTTAGCGCACAGAAGGGTCTCTCCAGCCCCGAGCTGCACCTCGCAGGCCCATCCCAGGCCCCTGCAGGGGCAAAGAAGTGAAATGAAATATACTGTAGTAGAAATGATGGCTAAAGGCTAATGTTTCATGTTAAAACCTGCTGCTTTTAATACTCCGATGAAACAGAACAGCAGATAGGCTGACTTTCCTCGGCACCGGTTTTTGGGGCAAGTCTCCTGGCCCGGGAAGGAAGAACTTGGTGTGAGGGGAAGCTATAAAATCGCTGGGAGACGGAAACGCAAATGAAATTCTAAATAAGTGTGGGGCGGAAAACCCGACAGCAGCGAGATAAAGACATTTACATACTGAGAGAGATTGCAGCAAGAGACTCTCGCCTTTATCACGAAAATATACAAGTCTAACTGATAAAACCTGCACCTAAAACAATCTACAGCAGGGGTGGGCAACTCCAGTCCTCAAGGGCTACCAGCAGGGTAGGTTTCCGGGATATCCCTGCTTCAGCACAGGTGGCTCAATCAGTGGCTCAGTCTTCGTGGTTGAGCCACCTGTGCTGAAGCAGGGATATCCCGGAAACCTGACCTGTTGGGAGCCCTTGAGGACTGGATTTGCCTATCCCTGAACTAAATGAACTTTGTGGTTAATTATATTATTACAATGTATTGTTTCTTGTTCTCCTTTTAGAAAGTATTTAGGAAATAGGGCATCTCTGGAGCTGAACCCCGTTCATTTCAACTCCGGGGACCCCCTAGTTTCTGAGTTACTTACCAGAGGGGGGGGCTGCTGATAGCATCTCCAGCAGGGGAAACAAAATGGTGGTGAACTCTCCTGCGTTAGGCCTCGGTCCCGCTGCGCTCGTTGGCGCGGGCGGCCATGTCGCGAGTTCCCCACCAGCAGGGGAATCCTGCTGAGCCGGTCCCGGTCCCCCCTGGCGGCACAGAGCACTACACGCTGTGGCGCTTCAGCCGCTAGGGGACACAAGAAAATGGTGATGTCTAGCGTTGACGCGTCACGTGGTGTGGCTGTGAGCCAATGGGGAGGGGAGGCTTCGGGAGGAGGAGAGGCTTCGGGGAGTGGGGAGGAGTGTGGAGTGAAAAGCGTGAGTGCCTGTCTGTGTGTGTGTCTGAGTGCGTGCGTGCCTGACTGTGTGTGTGTGTCTGAGTGCGTGAGTGCCTGCCTCTGTCTGTGTATGTGTGTATGAGTGCGTGAGTGCCTGACTCTGTCTGTGTGTGTGTGTGTATGAGTGCGTGAGTGCCTGTGTGTGTGTGTGTGTGTGTATGTATGAGTGCCTGCGTGTGTGTGTTTAATACTTACCATCAGCAGCTCCAGCCCGAGTCCGTGGAGGGAGGGGGGGGGATAGTAGCGGGTCCCTCCGCTCAAGCCACACCCCCCCTCCCTGTCAAACCTCCCACTCCCGCCCACCTCCGGCTCCCTACAGACCGCATATCGCGGTCTGTGTATGTCAGCGCACCGCCTGTCTGCAGTGCGGGCGCGCTGACTCTGGGAGCGGGGCCTTAGCCTTACGCTGGCCAGTGGAAGCCACAATGCCATTGCATCTTCCTATTGGCCCACGTGATGTGGAAGATTTAAATACCAGGAAGTAGGGCCGGCTTGATGGCGGTGTTGTCTGTGCCTGTGCACCGAGCCCCGCGATTACAGAGACTCCGCACTCTTCCCCACAACAATTAATCTGAATGCCGGGGGAGAGCGCGGGGCCTCTTTTACCTTCTCCTGGCGGCAGCTCCTTCTGCAGCCTCCTATCATCATGGCTCTGCGATGTCAAATGGCTTTGTGTTACCATAACAATGGGACGTCATGGGATGCTACGACGCCGTGTGGCGTCATGTTGCTATGACAATCATGGCGCGGTGATGTCACGTTTTCATGGCAACGCAACACCATTTGACGTCACGGCACCATGATGACGGGAGGCTGCAGGAGCAGATGCCGCCGGAGAAGGTATAAGGCCCGGCACATGTCACTACACCGAGTCCCGCAAATATCCCAGCCGACCCTGCCAGGAAGTAACGGGCGGCACTTTCTCTGGTAAGTAAGAAATCAGGGGGTCCCGGGAGCATAAATTAACGTGATCAAGCTCCGGGACCCTCTGCTTCCCACCTATAAATATATATTAAAAGGGGAGCCAAGAAGAACTGCTGGTTGTACTTCTTACACATCATACAGAACACAATGAGTGACAATAATAGCAGAAGAAAACCGACGTATAAGCACACATCTCCCTAATAATAATAATAATAATAATAATAATAATAATAATTGTTTCTGGTGGTTCCATTTTTAAGTAGCCATGAACATGGGAATATAGCTGCAAATGGAATAAACATAATGTTGTGTACATTTTCAATATTGACCTAACTAAATTATTGGCTAAAGAGTATAGCCATGGAGCCAAAAACCGACGTGGAAAGCTCCAAGAAGGCAAACATAGAAGTGCCATTGTTTGCGCACTATAACTATTTATTAACGGCTGCGGTCAAGAGGCATTGACTGTGTATAATGCTTAGCAAGTCCCCAGTCACAAAGAAACAACAAGTAGATGCTTTAAGTGGATGGTCTAATGACAGGTATAGTGATTAGAGGTGCGTGAAACTTTAGGGAAACGGATGTTTTGGACTTTTCCAAGGTCATCAACACTCAATCAATATCACCAAGCTTTAGCAATTTATTATGCACTGGAATATCTGATGGGAAAAGTACCCTCTTCAGCAAATATACTTCACATTCTCTTACTGCAAATGCCATACAATTAGGCTATTGGCGTTCACGTTGGTATTAATACTGGTGGTAGGATGGGAGTTGGGAGTCTGCTGGCTTAAGCTGAACTGTATGCAGGCCGCTAGTGATGGTAATTTCCATGATGAGCAGCAGTACTGCCCAGTGTGACTATCTGTCATCTTATCAATAATATCAAGATAAAGTGTGAGGAAGTGTGCTGTATGGAGCAAGAGTGCTGAATGTACACTTTCTGCCTCAGCAATCACGGAATGATGATAATTACTGACTAACATGACAGTGAGGATTTCCCCTTCTGTGTATGCAAGGATACCCACAGTACCACCTGCTGTTATAGCACCTGTGAGAGAGCTAGAGTTGTGTAAACTTTTGGCAACACTTTTGAACTTTGCAAAATCTGCATTTTTTTTTTAATTAAGGAAAATCAAGTTTTTCTAAACGTCTCCACAGCCTGAGATGTGGATTTTCGTCCTCTCATCAAAATCTCGTATTTCATGGTAGATTCTTCACTGGCGAAATTAAAAATGACAGAATTCGATGGAAACTTCAGATCGAAAATGTGGAACTGCGCCCAAACTTTTAAGGTGAAAAAGTTCTTGTGAATTTTTGGGGGAACATTTGTCAGAGTTTGAGCAGAATGTAGGCTAAGCAAATTTGTTCACACTTCTCCGCATTTCAATCAGCGAATGGATGCTGAGCTGCCTGTAAATCTTATATATTCATACTCGCATACAGTAAATCTGGCAAAAATTGTAAATGTTTGCAGCAAAACAGCATGAATATACATGTATGGGGGAATATGAATAAGTGACCTGAGACACAGTCACACACCTTTTATGATAATTAAGGATCTGCAATAAATCTCACTGCACTCTAGGAACCCACTGGACATTTTAAGGGAAGTGAGGTATGGGGGGGAGGGGTGTCAAGCCCCTGACTACAAACAGAGGTGCGGAGAGCCAAGGGTTAAGCTGTAACTGGAACAGGGTAAGGAGCGGTGCAAGTGGGGGGAGCAGCACATACAGTAGTATACGGACCTACCTGCTGAAGTTGTGCTCCGTCGGTGGCATGCTGCCCACGGGCTGAGCAGAGCCACAAGACAGTGTTGGGGAGAGACAGCCAGCTCTGGAGAAGTTGGCATGGGGGCCACGGGCAGAAGCAGGTTTGCTGCGTGTTGCCAGGGAAGTGTAGAGCAGTTCAGGGCAGGGTGGCTGTGGGCCACAGTAGATGGTCACATACCATGTCATCCAGCACCTGTAATCAAGGCATAGGTTGAAGATACAGTGGTCCCAAGTATTGTGGCCCCGCCAGGCCAGCTGGAGGAAGGTCAGACGTGCTAGGGCCAACAGAAGGAGGTACCATTCACAGAGTTAGAGAATTCTGGGGAGTAAAGGGCCCCTGATGTTCAGGGAGTTCTGGGGAGTCCCTTAGTCCAGGTGTTTCTGGGGCAGGTGGGAGCATTTTATTGGGGTCTCTTCCTTCTGTGTCTGTTTTTGGGGGGGGAGAGATTTTATTGCAGGTGATCTTGCCAGCTGGAGGATTGGTCTCTCAGCAGGCTGAAACCTCCTGTCAGTGTTGGTGGGACCTGTGGATGAAGGAAGGGTGATGCATGTGCCAATACCCATTGTTTGTCCCAGGTCAGGTATGCAGAGCGTTGAGCGGTAAGGGGGCACATGAGAGGGACGGGTGTGCTGGGGCAAGTCTTGGTGTCCATTCACTTTTTTGTTTTTTTTCAGCATTTAGTATCGTGGCAGCTGCAGAGGCAGCAAGACTGGAGGTTGAGGAAAGTAAAGAGGATAGGTAGAATCATGCTTTGTAGGAGGGTATTCGCTCTTGTTGGGTAATTTGGTAAGGTTACAAGTGAATCTGGATGTGAAAGGGTCTTGCATATATAGGGACAATGGCATCCTTTAAATGAAATAGCACTGAATATATTTAATAGGGGCTTAAATATATATTAAACGGCCTGGGCAGGGCTCTCCAAGTGGTGGCGGGTCGAAGAAAGTTTTTGTCTCACCTTTGGTGGGCAGATTGTACCCTGATGGATGAATCCGCAGGAGTTTGGATACTGCAGTGGGTTAGGCCTTCCCAGGCTGTGTCTAGGGCGGCTGGTCTGGTGATGCCCTTCCAGTGTGGCATGTTCTGCCTGGCCGATACGATGGGTGGGCTTTGACAAATGTGGTGATGGACAACCCATGGGTGGTATAATCTGACCACAAGTTAGAAGTAGTGTAGTGGTTATAAATAAATACCGTGGCAATTAAACCCCATTAAGTGGTGAGTGTACTTTATTGGCTGGGTCTTTGGGTGTGGGGGAGAGGGACAGTCCAGATCTACCATCCCAAGGCAGCTTTGGTCCTAGCCCTGCAATACATGTGTCTCCGGAACGGAAAATATTCATTTACATTCATCCCAAAGCTCGAAATAGACGTGTAATTTGCGGTCTAGGATGCCATTAGATCACAAAGTATATATGAAGTAGCAAGATGTATGTCGTAGTAGCAGCTTAATTCTAAGCCTGCTTTGTGCACACACTGGGTTTTGAAGCAAAATTCATTTACATTGGATGTTGCTTTTAATAGCACAATCTTGCAACAAAGATAATAATTTTGTGCATAGAGACCTACACAGGAGGTTACGTGTGCTCTTACCAAAGCTAAAAATATACAAATGTGTCTCAACTTTGCAGAAGTTTGATAGTGTCTGCAAGCAGACTGTGCGAATACAATTGTTATATGATCAGGTCCCCATTGAAGTAGAAGTTTAGATGGATGTAATCAAACCATCTCACATATAAAGACTTCATACAGAACATGCACTCACACACTGCTCTTTTACCTTCCAAGAACCATTACAAAGCCACATCCACCTAGCACCAAAGTAAACGCGAGCCTGTAGGAGGTTTATTCTGGGAAATTTGACTTTGAAACCTTTTTTAACCTTTACCCCTTGCTAGTTTATAGAGGGTGATTGGGCTGACCAAAAGGAGAGCCCCCGCCCCTTCTATTTCCAGCATCTGGCATGAGTGCTTCATACGATCCCACCCTGTGCCTCATACGATCCCACCCTGTGCCTCCTTAGGCTGCGGTCCCAGTACACCCTGTGCGCACGGCGCGGCGTGCACTGTGCGTGTAAGCACCGCCCCTCAATGGGGCTGGGCCCACTACGCACCGTCACGCAGAAGGTGCAGCCGGCCGTGCGGCAGGGTTTTTCCAAACTCAATAAAATTGAGTTTACTCCTAGCGACGGAGGCGTGGCCACGCCCCCACCGGCGGTTCACCCAATGAGGGCGAACCAGCCGCGTGACGTAATGGCCACGCCCCCGCAAATCCCCGACCACGCCCCCTCCCGTCGCAAGCTCCCCTCTCCCTGTCAGACCGCAGATCGCGGTTAGCGCTGTGACACGCGCCGCCCCCCCACCCGCCGGGCGCGCGTGTCACAGACATTACTGGGACCGCAGCCTTATAGTGCCTATAAAGGTTAAACAGGTAATCGGACAACTACCTGTGTATTTCAATTTGTATTTTCACTTACAGGTTAAACGTTGCAAAACATAAATCTGCGTTCCTTTAAGAGTTCCATCAATATACTAATTTACTATGGCAGTGCAATAGCCAGGTTGTAAATATATTATAACAGGATTTGAACAGTGCATTTTGGAAAAGGTCCAGCAATAAAAAGTTCTCTTTAGTCTGACAAACTCAGTTATTTTATTTCCATACATCACAGCCATAGCCTTTCTGCTGTAAAGTAATGAACTGGAAATTCCAATGCTAAGGCTTCATGGGCAAAAGATATTTAACCAATTCATATTAATCTCTGGCAGCACAAAAAAAAGAATAAGGAAAATGTATTCCTGCAAATATTATGAGTCACGTCATAACTCAAAATGAGTTGAAACACAGAAGGCAGGATGTCCTCAGATATTCTAGATTGCTGCATTTCTCATTTAGATGCAACGTTAGGGCTACAGAACTATAAATAGATCTGTTTTGCCCCCAGACATCTACTGAATCATAAAAGGGCAGTGTATGTAATAGTCAAGTCATTTAATTAGTTAAATCTCTGCATTTTGGCAATATGAGACGAAGCATTTAGACTGAATCTTTTGACTTCTTTTAACTTTGCCCCAAGTTAAATTCTTTAGGATGTACATTCTTTTTGTACAGCTTTGTTCTCAAAGAATGATGGGGATGGAAAACAACATACACAGTGTTATAGTTATGACTACTGCTTCTACTGTATATATCTCCCATCATACAATTAGATTGTAAGCTCTTTGGCAAGATATCCTATTTACCCGGTTTACATTACAATTGTTTTTTTTACTCTTTTTTTATTGAAAGTTTTACAATCTTGTACAAGTTACAGACTCAATTCTTACATAATAAAGCATGCTTATTGTCAACCTTTTCCATTTTGCTGCAGTATTTTCACATTTTGTAACTTCCTTTTTTTGTTTTATTTTATTAACATAACAATTTTATTGTGAAATAGTCTTACGGTTTATTGTCAACCAGTTTATAACACATCTTTAATTGTTCTACTCCTGGTAAGTCACCTGGGTTCGCACGTCGTCTGCTCTCGAACACAGTCAGCTTGTCTGCTTCAATTGTCACCAAAAAAAATCTTTCTTTATTCATATGGTGTACATTCTATTTCTCTATTTGTTGTTATTTGCATTGCAGCAGTCTGATATATTGACACACTCTATAAACACTGTGTTGTGGTGACTGTGAGCAGTCTTGTCTGGTTTCTCCCTGTCTCTCAGATCTCTGTTTGGACTAAGTAATGTTTACATTTTTATTGGGGGGTTTCTAGCTAGGGTGGTGTCTCAAACCACGCCGTGTATTAAAAATGTTCTTGTATTTTAGACTTTTTCTCATCTACATTTATACAACAAAAAACAAACAAAGATGCCCAGATCTACTTCCAATGTGACAAAAATACACAGTGCAATAACTATATAGTCTCTTGAAAAAGGGTCATTTAGTTTAACCCTTTGGCAAAAGCGTCTGAAGGCTGCTGCCACTTCAAGGCATGGCCGTTAGCAGGTCCTAACACTACCTGAATTAAAATTCTTATTTACCTGTATAATTACAGGAAGAATGATCTGCATTGGATCTGTGGTAACCCAGCAAAATACAGCTGACCTGCCAACTTGGAAAGTGGGGAGGGGCGAGCTTAAACAGGGGGGGGGAGGGGCCACTAACCTCCCAAAACAGCTGAGACCAGCTGCACAAAGTTATTAAACACACAGAGACCCAACAAGCTCTGAGTGCCGGAGCTCTTGGCGACCCGAGTATTCAGGGCGCCGCCATGTTGACTGCTCGCGCATGTGCAGTGCGATACTCGCGCATGCGCAATAGAACGGCCATTACAGGTGGCACTGCACGGGGCTACAGGTCCCAGCAGTCTCAGGGCTGCTAACTATGTGGGGTAGGAGAGTTAATAGGGCTAAGGCATCCACGCTAGGAGCAGGAGTGGAGTTTTGTGCAAAGGAGAGTCCCGCGTCAGTCGGGAGAAGGACGGCAAGGGGTGAGAATGTGTTCATGGTGCCAGAGGCCCTTAACTGGCCAGATATCCCCTGCAGACCCCAGCTAGGCCCCTGAGCCCCGTCTAGTTTGTGGTGCTACAGAGAAGGCCCATAGATAGGGACATTTCCCCCAATAGCACCAGCAGTATTAGCACACCGGTGACAGGGTGCCACGCGGTATGTGAGGTCTGGGACTAGACCACAGGCACATTATCAGAGACTTTAAGGGCCACCCGCCAGCTGGAGCTCCCTCAAGAGGCGGACGCCGTCTGGATGGAAAGGATCAGCTGGACACCGTGTCGAGGGATCATGTTGCAGTTCTGCGGATCCATCATTTCATTCGGCCTGGTCTGGCCTAAGACCAGGAAGGTACCCAGGTGCACCAACGGCCATAGACAGGGGTAGCGCTACTCCACACACTTTGGGTGGGCTTGGCTCTGTGGACACCGGGTGGTTAGGTGCCCAGGGCACCTCAGTACTTTGGGGGATATGACCGGGCTGTGGACAGTGTATTGGGTCCATTGCATTGTGGGATGGTTGATTATAGCGTGTTATTAGTGTGTGTGAGTAAACTGGTAAACTATACCTGTGTGGTGTGTATTACTATTATTATATTAGTTCATGTGAGGGGTTATCCTGCAGAGCAAGCATCCCTCCCAGGTGGAGGCACTGTATCAAGAAGAACAAAAGCATACCCCAGGCTCTAAACGGCGGAGGCTTAGGCCTTCTGTGAGCCACAGGTAATGGCAGCATGCGCAGTTCCCTTAGTCACGGGGAAAAGGGGCTACATATGCATTCCAGAAAATGTTGTGTGCATGTGTCTTATATGCCAACTGAATGGAATGCATATGGGTTCCATTCAATTACTGTGCATGCGCAGTCTATGCCCACTGGATGGAACGCATACTGTATATATTTCAAATCAATCAAATTAATGTGCATGCATGCTTAAAAGATACCTAAAAGGCAGTTGTTACCTTAATTATCCGATACTGATGTTCTGTGTCACTGCATGTGATGTCATTTCTATATGAACAAGGTGTTGACGTGGAGAATCTGCAAAACAAGGATGAAACAATGGCAGGGGAACATTGCATGAAATTAACAACATTACTTAAAAACAAAGCAGGAGGCTTTTCTACCTGTCTCTGATGAGCCAGACAACTGCGGCCCGGGGGCCTTCCCATGCTTTGTGCGGCTGCCGTATCTGGTGAGTGAGTGCTTGATTGTAGTGGGAGGGGAGAAGACAGATCATAATGCAGCAGAAGACCTCCCCCCCTCCCTTAGGACACAGGCACGCCTCCTCCCTCGGGATACAGGCACCCTTTTCGACCCCTCTCCCCTCCAGGGTGCAGACATGCCATTCAGACCCCTCCTCCTTTGGGGCACAGGTGCTCTTTTCAGACACCCTCCCCCACCCTCTGGACCGCGGTACACAAAGTGTTCCTGCGCGTGGAATCTCACGTGACGTGGTACTGGGAACAGTTAGACTTGATATTTCTGTAGTTTTGCACGGATCTAAGAAACAAGATAAACTCTGGCAATAAGTACAGTATAGTGAGACACAGGACACACCCTTGGAGCCCACAACCTGTCTAGACTTGCTGCCTCTATTTTAGGACATTTTCAGAACATGAGCACACACATACTATGTGTTAACCTCTTCTCAGTGCAATACATACAGGAGCAGTGGGAACGGCACCTGCAAAAGCAGGAGTACAATTGATAATAACGGCTGCAGGAGGGGCTCAGCGAGTGAAGGCACGGACTCTACAAACAACGCAGAGTTTGTAGCATGGGACCCTAGATCAGATCCTGGTTTCAGCTCCTTGTGACCTTGGGCAAGTGTAACAAACTTCCCTAGTGTGTTTAATAATTAGTCCTTATGCCAGCAGGCAGTGTCAAGTATTTTATTGTCCACTTTCTTAATACCTCTCAATAAGCTGAGGACACACTTCTTAACATAAGGATATACATACAAGGGTTTCTATACAGCAATATAACCACTTGGCTCCTGTCTCCTCCCTGGCTGAGACCAGAATGAGCCTCTGTGTGTTCTCAGAAGCCTGACTATATAGCTCACGAGGTTGGCTGCAGGTGCTAGCCCTCGGCCTTAATTAGCTGCCAGTCTTTTGAGCAGGGGAGTTTCCAGCAGTTATGCAGCATGCCTGACAAACCTTTGTTAGTACTGCTAGTTTGCAAGCGAGGGGTTTGTAAACCCCATCACAGCAGGTCACTTTATCTCCCTGTGCCTCAGGCACAAAAAAAATTGATTGTAAGCTCCATGTACAGTGCTATATAAGAAAAAAATATTATTATTATTATTATTATTATTAGGAGTTATGTATTAGGATGGGCAGGTGCATGGGTTCAAAATCTGACATTAGAAATTCCCATCAAACGGCTGTATTTACTGTACTTTTGAATCAGAGAGTAATCAGAACCAAAACCTGAGAAAGAATTATCCTTTGTGTATTTTTCTTTTTATAAGACACTAGGTGAACTTTTGAGTTTGTGAAGGAAAAAAGTTCAAAGTTCGAAAACATTTTCCTGCTTGTTTTTTTATCTCCCCCCCCACCCCCTAATTGTAAAATAAAATCTCAAACCAAAACTAATTGAATTCCAGCAAAACCAAAACACTAAAAACATTTGGAACCAAAAGACCGGCGAAAAAAGTGTCCACACTTACGTGTCAAGGAGCAGAACCACCTTTTTCTGTAATTCCAAAGTACTCTGTTGTTTTCTGTGATGTCAGAATAAGAGTTTCTGTCTTTCACTGTGAAACTAATTCCATTGCAGCAGCACACATACAGAAATGATATACTTATTATATGTACAGTGGAGCATTTGAGAATATGGTGCACTTTAGAGAACGATAAAACATGGATAAAACATGTGCCCTCAGTCATTTGTGGATTACCACAAAGCGTATTCTGCTTGCAGAATCCATTATCTGTATTTTGGCACCGCTAATGGAATTCTGCTTTTTAATGGATTTGATGTCACGAGCAGAGTTTGTACTAATGATTTGCAGGTAACTAAGAGGGCCTGCATTCTTACTAAAACATTGCTGCTAGAAACTAAGATGGATACATATGTTTTCCTTTTCCACTTCCATGTCAGGATGTCCCCCCTACAATAGCATTATAGACAGAATCACACTCTATAGTCAGAATATTCCAGTGGTCTGGCAGTTCCTGGCGCCCATCCTTTTTCTATCTGCCTATTCACACCCAGCCTGGACCGACCAAGCAACCTGCAAAGGCCTGAGAGACTGAGCACTGCCACAATATATAGTACAACACCAGTGACCTCCTTGGGAGCCGGGTAATGAGGGTTACATTAGTACAAAACGCCTGCAAAAAGGATTCAAAGATGCCAATATAGCACTAAATTTGGATCTGTCAATCTGGCGGGGACCTCTGATCATTTCATTGCATTTTGACCCCTGGAATATATTGTTTTACAATATTTTTGCGCAGAACCAAAAATGTCACTAATTTAGGAACTAGCACATTTTAAGACTTGCCAATTTCATGAAAAGAACATTTGCTTTTATAGTTCTGTATGCTTGAGAGTGTAATAATCAGTATTTCATGCTGAGTTTCAGGCTGCCGAGCCCAGAGATTAAATACTTCTGTAAATGCCCAGTTAAGAAACTAGACCAGTATTTGCACACTTCTGCCATCTGAACCCACGCCAGAAACAGTGAAGAGTTTAAGAAATATGCTGCATGAGTCCAATTTGTGTAAAATCCCATTGAAATGGAGATTATTTCCAGATGTTTTTTGTAATCATGAAAACTCTATTGGGAAATGGCAGGGCTGAATTTTGGGAATATCGCACTGCATTGTCTGTATGTTGCTTAACCAAATTGAGACAAAAACAGATGTTCATAAGAACATCCCAGAAATGGCATTTTGGGGCAGACTCATGAATGTTAGGTCATATATGTTGCACTATTATAAATCTATCACTCAGTCTGGTGACAAAAATATAAACATACAGTACATATTTCTCATGTAGACATTGTATCGAGTCTTGTCTTATTGTGGCCATATATTAGATTGATTTGGTTAGAATTGGAAGGAACGCTTTCTCAATGTTCTCCTCCTATTGATCTGGTGTTGTCATTTACTTACAGGAACAGTGTAGGGAGAATTTATAGGAATGTGACAAGCAATTGCATTTGTTTTTGCTCATTGGCTGGTTTAAACATAGAACTAATCAAAGCCAAATATTCTGTATTGCAGATTCCATCCATGGTTCTGCCAGCACACATTAAGAATTCCCCATCTTACAATGCAAATACAAATATCAATTGTGAGCACCTTCACATCTCAGACAGTTCTGCAGTCCTGCCCCTCACCATTACATCTCTTAGCATACAGTGCTTCCATTGCAACTAGGGATTCTGGGAAACTACATGCAAATGAGCAGACACGTGATATTTTTGTTTGCTGTATGCTATACTGTGGAGGGTTTTTGTCACTTTATTACCCACCATAACTTATTTAATGTGTGGTTCAAACCTATCCCAGCTTTGCATTGGAAAGCCAGTATAACCATCCTCAAACAGATGAGACCCAAAAGGGTTACTGGCTCTGCACTTCTTTAACCCAGGCTGTGCTGAAAAGCTGCGTAATACGGCAGGCATAAGCTTATAGGACCCCATGATAAAATTGATTTGAAGCAAAAGGTGACATACTGTGTGCTCATTTGCATGTTATTTCCCAGAATTCATAGCTGCAATAGAAGCATTGTATACTAAGTGATCATGGTGAAAAGCAGAATTGCAGACCTGTCTGATACATGTGAATGGGCTTAAAAGTGATATTTGTATTTGCTTTATGGTTGAGGGTTTTTGTAACTTTTTTTATCAGCCATAATTCATGTACTGCTTTTCACCATGATCTCTAAGCATACAATGCTTCTATTGCAGCTGTGAATTCTGGGAAATAACATGAAAGCAATTTTATAATCTAAGTTTACCACCTAAAGTATTACCATGGCAGGCTCAGTGTGGGTATTTGTAAATATATATATATATATATATATATATATATATATATATATATATATATATATATATATATATATATATATATATATACATACACATGGTAGTAGTTACTATAGATGGTAAATAGAGAGAGATTCCATTAGAAATGTTTGAACTAAACTAAGAATTATACCTTTCCCGAGATTACGTTCTTGTTAATAAATTGGTGCCTGATATGTCTAAATCTCAGATTAACTTTTAAGATGCTTCTACTGTACTGCAAGGCTTTGGACATCAAACATGTCTTTAAAAAAATTCTTATTCTTGATAGTCTCAGTTTGTTTTTACTAAGGAATGTAAGGCGACATTTCCCACCGAGCTGGAGAAGAATAGGAAAAAAGAGGTTATGAAGGTTTCATAACCAATAGTGTCATTAAACAGAGTAATGGTACTGTCCTTGGTTGCAGGAGATTATACATTTTATCACATAAACTAGTGAAGCCAAATGCACACATCTAGTGCCAAGGGGGGCCATTTATTAAATATATAAATAAATAAGACATGGGGATACACAACGTTTCGGTGCACAAAATATCCCTTCCTCAGGTGCAAGCCTGACCTGAAGAAGGGCTATTTTGTGCTATTTATGTGACAGTTTTCTGGGGATCCTGTCTGTAAGAAGACAATCACCATCCCCTGCATAGCATCTATAATGCCCTATCTCAGATGGACCCTTGTTGGGGGCACACGCTATTCTCTGGGATCACTATCCCATTTCGGTGCACAGCATTCTTAGTCTAAACTAGTCGGATCGGGAGATTACTTCGGACCTTCCACCCATCACCATCAACACGACTTGAGGATACATTGGAAAGGGAAGGAGTGCAAGGAAAGTACCATTTTTCTGGACTGAGATCATACATTTTGAGGGCAGCGCATTTGAACCCAATTCTAACAATGTTCCTGCTAAATTCAGAAGGGGACGAAAAGAAAAAGAAAGGTCCTTTCTAAAATATGTGTTGTTATCTTCAATAATGTGTAGAGATGCATTTGCTTTATTGATTTTGGAGTAAAATGTTTAACCAGAATAAGAATCCTTCGCATACTTCTGACTTCCAAGATTATAAAGAGATTTTTCAAAATTCTATGCAAAGGAATCTTCAAGAGTAACTGTTTTACTCGCTTGTATCTTTGAAAAGATGAATGTCTTATTTTCTCCAGAATTTATGCATATCAGATCCTTATAGTTATCTGTTTAATAATGGATTTTATAATTAGTTTTGTAACCCCCCTCCCTCTTTCAGTGAGGATCTCTATAACCCTTCTATCTCCCTATAGTGATACCACTGGTCCCAAGGCATACAAAGGAGGGGCTATTCTTTCTGCATAGTCATCCTGCATTACATGATGGGGAGCATGGAACCTGAGTGATCCCACACAGTTAACCCATTAAGGTCATTAACCCATTATACTAACTAGTAGTCCTCAAAGTAGGGACAACAAGACTATAAATCCTCAGATCTACAGGTACTTTTTGGAGAACACCACTGCACCCCAAAGAATGCAGTAAACCCCCACAGAGTTAAACAGATCAAAGGAGTTGGCACCTCAAAGAATTCTCACACCAAGGAGGTGGTTCCTCTGGGTGGACGATCATGACCCAGCGATGCCTGCAAGCTCTGGGAGGAGGGAATCCCATAAATGTCAGCCTTGGGCCTACCACCGTGATGTCTTCAAGAGGAACGTCCGTGCTCCTCCACCTCACCTTCACTAAGACACTCCTCACTAAGCTCACCAGAAGAGCCACTAATTACCCCCAATGTCCTGTTCTTCAACAACGACTGGCGCATTTCCGGCTCGCACACCTGTCCAAACAACAGATGGGCTTGGGCAGAGGAAGCATCAACAGTCTGTCACTACAGAGACAGAATCACTTGAAAGTCAATGACACAGAGGAAATAGCTGCTGATAAGAGTGGCCCAGACAGAAACTCACTCTCCAACAAAAAGGCAATAGGCCTCCAAACCCTCAGTCCTACCTGCTTCCTCTAACTCAGAGATACTTCCAGAGAGCGAGGTCAAAGAGGTGGAATTATTACCTCCCCAAGCTCAACAAAAATAAAGATGAAACAAAAAACAAACAAAAATCTTTCTCACTCTCTGGCTCTCTCGTTCTCTCTCTCGTTCTTGCTCTCTCGCTCTTGCTCTCTCGCTCTTGCTCTTTCGCTCTTGCTTTCTCGCTCTTGCTCTTTCGCTCTTGCTACCGCTCTCTCGTTCTCTCGATCTTGCTCTCTCGCTCCCTCGATTTTGCTCTCTCGCTCCTGCTCTCCTGCTCTCGCTCTCTCAGTCTCATTCTCTTGCTCTTGCTCTCTCACTCTTGCTCTCTCGCTCTTGCTCCCTCTCTCTCGCTCTTTCGCTTTCTTGCTCTCGCTCTTTCGCTCTCTCTCCTAGTTTCACTTCCACACTATTTATTAGGTACTGGTTCAGCTGGCAACTATTTACTGGAGAAAGGTACAATATAATTGAACAAATTCCATTCTTTTTTCTTATTGAAAACTTAAGCAAACATACCTAAGGCAGGTTTTTCTTAGCTTCTCCATTTTTGTTTAATGGAGACTTAAATTTTTTTTAAAAAAGTTATACAAAAGCAATTAAAAATAAAAATATTAACTATATATTTCAATTTTGCTCTGTATTCAGAGGGGATCACGGAATTTGGATCTGCTTTTTTCTTGACTGTTTCAATGTGTGTTGCCAACGTCTTCTCCACACTGGTGGTTTTCTTTGAGATTTCTGTAGTGGACCATTTGTCAAGTTTACCACATCTTATATATCTCAGAAAAACTGAACATAGAAGATATTATGGATAAGGAATTTAAGTATATAAAGAGATAGCGATGTGCATATGTATATATATATATATATATATTATATATATATATATATATATATATATATATATATATATATATATATGTGTATACAGTATATACTGAGGGAGGCTTATTCAGTAAAGTGCAATAGTACAGTACAGATTCTGCACTATTGCGTGGAGTGTCCCATTGACTTGAATGTGACTTCAAGTGCGATAATACCGTATAAGCACTATCACACTCTAAAGAATAAACCCAAAGAGTGAGGGCACTTCAATATGTAAAAAAAAAAAGAGCTGAAATTAAGCTGTACTAACAAAGATTGTATGGGACACCTATAATCAGCAAGACAAGGGCATAGGCACACGTCAAGGACGTTGTTTTTTTGGGGGGGGATCCAATATAACCAATATTTTTCACGTCTATGTTTTACTTTTCATATAAATATATATATTTCTTTGTACTGGTGGCTTATGTTTTTGACTTTAGGAAATCATGTAAGGACAGCTACTGTAAAGAGTATATTCAGAAAACAAAATGTGCAGTTGTGTTCAGACTCTATATTAAACACCTCGCTTGAGGTTGGTATTTCATTTTGACACAGCTGTTTTGCACATGCTTTTATTTTTGCTTTGCAAACGTCCCATTTTAGTTCAGATTTTTTTTAATGGAAATCTGCCAAATCTGACATTTTCTTGTTAAGATCTTTAAATAAATCTGTGTAGTTACCAATCAATTAGAACAATATTCTTTCGCTTTTGTGAATGGAAATAATAACATACATTGTTCTAAAAACAGCATCCTTTCAATAACATATTTAAATTATTGAACACATTGTGTTGGAGCTTTGTTTCCCAGCACTTTTATACGCACAATTCTTATATTTTGGTAATGATCACATATAACCTGAAACCCAACAGCTGCTCAAGAAATTATCCAGAACTTTTGTAGATGGATATTCCACGTGGGCCATTCTATTTATCATAATACTGTTTTGGGAGCCTGGAGTCTTAAAAATGACACCACACATTTCTCTGTACACCAAACGTTAAATTCTTCTAATAATCTAAAATAATGGATTTGTGGCAGGATGGCCTGTAGCCGAGGTCAGGGAACAGTCCACACGTGTAGTTTCAGGATAAATGAAAACGTTCAGTGGCTTTATTTCTCCACAGCAACATAACATGCGGGTACACTGTCCCTTTAAGCAAATATATCCTGCTCCTCGTTGGGAGAAAACTGACTAACACAGAATTCCTAGCTAGCAGGCTGGCTGGCTAAACCATAACCAAACCTTAAGAGTCTTTTTAAGCAGTCATGCAAACAAATGAAACAAATCTTACTTTGGCTGCAGTAAGTAGTGTGCTGTATCCTTCTGGCTAGCAGCACATCTATCCATGTGCTCTCATCTGAGACAGGCAGCTACTGCTGGTAACAAGATCCTTATCTACATTCCTGGCTCTCAGGTGTCAGCTTACTTCCTGATTACCTAACTTCCACCTGAGTTAACCCTTATGAGTGCTGGATGAAGCACTCAGACATATGTTTCCCATGCATAATTGATAGGGGTTGACTTCACCCTGTCACATACCTCCCCTGTTTGTGTGTGGCTAGTGTCCCACACGGCTGAAGCCCGACCCTCCACTCCTTCTCTTGACAAAAAATCAGCATTTCCATGGTCCTTTCCAGGTCTATGCTGAATATCAAAAGAGAAGGGTTGGAGGGCCATATACCACCTGGTCAACCTTGGATTTGTGTCCTTCATGGTGTTTAACCACTTCAAGGGCGCATGGTCAGTGACCAGGGTGAAGTGTACTCCGGTGACATAATGTCTTAAGGCCTCAATTGCCCATTTTACAGCGAGGCACTCCTTCTCAATAACGGAATACCTCACTTCCCTTGGGAACAGCTTCCGGCTGATGAACAGTATGGGGTGTCCAACACCATCAAATTGCTGAGACAGCACTGCTCCCAGTCCTACCTCTGAGGCATCCGTCTGGATGATGAAGGGCTCTTTAAAATCTGGGCTCCAAAGAGCGGGGCCCTCTGACAGGCACTTTTTTAGCATGTCAAAGGCGTCTTGGCACTCCCAAGACCATTTAACTTGGGTCGGGGCACTCTTTTTTGTCAAATCTGTTAGGGGTGCAGATATTTCTGAAAAATTGGGGATAAACCGCTGGTAATACCCTGCTAACCTGGTTGAGAGATCTCATAGTTCACCTCCCCGGTGCGGCGGAGAACTTGGAAAGGACCCTGCCACTTCGCAAGGAGTTTACTCTCTGATGTCGGTAGTAGTAGCATCACTTGGTCCCCAGGTTGGAAGACCCTCAAGCGAGCATTTTGGTTATACTGCCTTTCTTGACGTTCTTGAGCAGATTTGAGGTTTTCCTTAGCAAACCGACCTATCATGTCTAGGCGATTTCTAAGGTCTATGACATACTGAAGGGTATTCTTGGAGGGGGAGGGCTCCTCCTCCCAGGATTCCTTCAGTAGGTCGAGAATACCCAGAGGTTGGCGTCCATATAGGAGCTCAAACGGAGAGAAGCCTGTGGATGATTGGGGAACTTCTCATACCGCAAACAACAGGAAAGGGAGAAGTTCATCCCAAGCTCGCTTTTTAGTGTCCACAAACTTCCTAAGCATGGTTTTTAAAGTACGGTTAAACCTCTCTACCAATCCATCAGTCTGAGGATGGTAGACTGAGGTCCGGACGGATTTTACCTCCAATAACTTCAGGACATCCTGCATTAACTTTGCCATGAAATTTGTTCCCTTGTCAGTTAACATTACTTGGGGAAGTCCTACCCTTGAGAACAGTTCTAACAGCCTGTGAGCAACCTGTTTAGCAGTGGCTGATCTCAGAGGGAAGGCCTCAGGATATCTGGTGGCATAATCTACCACAACGAGTATAAATTTATGTCCCTTCGCAGAGGGTTCTAAAGGTCTGACCAGATCTACCCCAATTCTCTCGAATAGGACAGCTATCAAGGGCAGACGAACCAAGGGAGCCGATTTCTGTCCTTTTTGGCTAGTTAACTGGCATTCAGGACATGTCTCACATAGTTTCATGATGTCACCATGTATGCCTGGCCAGTAAAACCGGGATGAGATGCGGTCCGTGGTTTTATCTCTGCCCAAATGACCACCCCATGGGAGAGTATGGGCTAGGGTGAACACCGTTTTAATCAACCCTTTAGGGACTAGCATCTGTCGAATGACCTCCCCTGTTTGTGTAACCTTATTCACACGATATAGAATGTCATTCAACAGTTCAAAATGTGGAAACACTTTTACACCCTGTTCATCCATTATCTTGTTGTTGACCTGTACCACCTTCTCATATTGTCTAGCCAGAGCTGGGTCCTCCCTCTGCCTCTGACGGAAGTCAGGAAGATCCAGGTCTGGCAAAATTCCAGTGTCTATCTGTTCCCCACCCTGGTCATCCCCGGCCATGACCTGCAGTCCTTTGGGCTGACTAATGTTACCAAGAGTCCCAGCCTTTCTTAACCAGTCCTCTTTTTCCGCACGTCTCTGTTTACGTGTCTTTGGGACATGGTGTCTATGGGGAAAAATCTCTGGGGAAAAAGGGAACAAGTCTCCGGGCTTCTCCGGTACCAGAGAAGTAGGCTCCGTAGGAGTAGGGGCCAACAATGTTTCGAGGTAGGGCCAGTCTCAGCCAAGTAAAACAGGAGCAGGTAGCCAGGGAGCAACTCCCACTAGTAGGCTAGCCTCTTGATCCTGGATACGCAGTAGAACGTTCGCCGTCGGGTATCTCTTTGTATCCCCATGGATACACTCGATATTCCAAGGAGAGTCATAAGATAGTCTATTGCTTGGGATTAGGCCCTCTAGGATCAGGGTTTTTCCAGAGCCCGAGTCCAGCATGGCGTTTACTTTTGTCCCCTCCAGAGATGCTGGGACTAACCACGGATTGTGGTCCCCTCGGAGACAAGCTGTGGCAGTGGTTCTGCCATATGAACAGTCCATCTCATCATCTCCTGAATCCGCAACCTCAGTCGTCAGCGGAAGCTCTCGACGGGGCTCGGTGTTTGGACCTCTCCGCTGTTGGATGGGGTCCTCCCTTCTGATTGGTGGGGTTATCCTCTCCACCGGGTGGGTGACAGGAGTCCAGGTTCTCGGGGAATACTGTGGGTGGCGGCCTCCCTTGAGTGAGCCAGTGGCCTCGGACCCAGGATGGGCGTCTCTGCGGGAGTTTGTACCAGGAACCCTCCGAGATGGGAAAGGGTCTTCCGATCGAGTTGACTGGATCTCCCGAGCTGGCGGGTTGTAGCCCCCTCGATTGTCTGCTCTCCTGCCTCTAGCATCACCGGAAGCAACTGGTGTTTGCCATTCCCAGCTATCCTGTTGGGTGTCGTCGCCCAGGAAGTTTTCCACCAAGTGGACCGCTGAATCCAGGGAAAATGCAGCGTGTCTTTTTACCCAGGAGCGGGAGGAGGGGGCAGTATCTGTATGAACTGCTCGAGCACAAACTGTTCAAGGATCTCTGCCTTGTCATGTTTTTCCGGTTGTATCCACCTGGAACATAAGTCTACTAAGCGGTGGGCTACGACCCGGGGTCTGTCTCTGTTTGTATATTTGACTGTCCAGAACCGCTGTCGGTAGGTCTCTGGAGTGAGGCCTAGGCGATCCAGAATAGCCGCCTTTAGTTGCTGATAGTCCATGGCCTCGTCTGCTGGAAGAGCCTGGTATGCTGCCTGAGCTTCCCCTATGTGGAGCCAGAGTCGTTACCCAGCGATCAACTGTCCAGCCGTGGGCCGTGGCTACCCTTTCAAAAGTGAGGAGAAATGCCTCTGGGTCTTCGTTTGGCTTCATTTTATGCAGCATCACCGGTGGGTTATTTGGAATCCCTGGTCTGCCTGGGGCTGGGCCTTCGGCCAGCAATTGGAGTAGCTTTTCCTCTCGCCGGGCCTGTCGCTCATCTTGCTGGGCCTGTCGCTCATCTTGCTGGGCCTATCGCTCAGCTTGCTGGGCCTGTTGCTCAGCTTGTTTCTCTGCTAGCTGGAGCTGTTGCTCAATGAACTGAGAAAAAATTGTCTCCATTTTTTTTCCCGTCTGAGTGTGTTTGTGGCCCTTCAGATACAGGGCCCGTCCAACATCCCACTTCTGACACCACCTGTGGCAGGACGGCCTGTAGCCGTGGTCAGGGAACAGTCCACACGTGTAGTTTCAGGATAAATGAAAACGTTCAGTGGCTTTATTTCTCCACAGGAACATAACATGCGGGTACACTGTCCCTTTAAGCAAATAAATCCTGCTCCTCGTTGGGCGAAAACTGACTAACACAGCATTCCTAGCTAGCAGGCTGGTTGGCTAAACCATAACCAAACCTTAAGAGTCTTTTTAAGCAGTCATACAAACAAATGAAACAAATCTTACTTTGGCTGCAGTAAGTAGTGTGCTGTATCCTTCTGGCTAGCAGCACATCTATCCATGTGCTCTCATCTGAGACAGGCAGCTACTGCTGGTAACAAGATCCTTATCTACCTTGCTGGCTCCCAGGTGTCAGCTTACTTCCTGATTACCTAACTTCCACCTGAGTTAACCCTTATGAGTGCTGGATGAAGCACTCAGACATATGTTTCCCAGGCATAATTGATAGGGGTTGACTTCACCCTGTCACAGGATTCTTATAAACTTATACATAATTAATAATTGTCAGTACATTTTATTTATCTTCAAACTGTTAGGTGAGCATCTTAACACACAAACATTGGGAGGGCCTTGATCTTTCATCCAATGTATACTCTACTTTGCAGATTTGAATACAACAAATGAAGTTATTTGTTTCTGGAGCCCAACAGGAACCCTGTCGACACACCAGGCGCAAGCACTGCACCAAGACGAAGACCAAATGTCAGATGGGAGATTGAATGGAGATCTATTGGGGAGAAAAGAGGCTTCCAACTGCTGTACCTGGAAGATCATTGGGGAGGTCTTCATCCAGCATTAGGTCGGTGAGGGCTGAAGATAATGATGATGAGATATTCTCACCTAGGGTAACCAACCTCCCCCCACCCCCACACCCAAGCGGGAACACTGCTTTAAAAGAATAATACTGCTATATCTCTATTGTTGCAGGGCCAGACACATATTGCACTGAACTATTATATAGTATGTTGAGTAGCAAACCGAAACTGAGGCATTTTGGATAGATACTGTACTCCTTTCTTTCATCGTTCATAAAACTTGTGACCATAACGACTCACTTACAAGGAATGTCTGAACCTGGTCAGTAACATGTACATTGCAGCACTTTCCCCACAGTAACCGAAGTCCAGACACCATTCCTGCAGCACAATCTGACATAACAGAGAATGTGCATTGATTGTTACCACAGTCCATTTGCTAAACAATTATCCATGCCATTATATTTAGTGGTTTCTCTTGTCTTCAGACTGTCTAGGACTAAAAATAAAATGCTGATATAAATGTTACCATCTACCAAACATCTCAAAGCCCTGTCTCCATATCTACAGTGATAAACAATATTGAAACTAATGATGTGCACAGACTTGTCAAGTCTCATTCATGTTGAGTAAGTCTCACTCCTTGGAAGCTAATCTTACGCACCCAAGCACCAACAGCCCTACAGGCCTCAATTGAGTTTTACTTAGTACACCCACAATAACAATATCAACATGTTTTGGTCCAGAAGATGCCTTTTTTATTGGACCATAAGAAGTTAAGCACATTATTATCCATTTAAGCTGAGATTCGCAAACTCTTGAACTTCAACATTCAGGACTTAGAAACTCAACATGTAAAGCAGCCAAGCGTGATACCCAATAGTAATTTTTTTTTTTTTTTTTGTCAATTCCTCTTGGACTCCTTATCTGTTATTGCTCTTTATTTTATGTGCCTCACTTTTTACTTAAATAGCTCTTTTTACTGTTCTGCTGTGAAATGTCCACAAATGCTGATTTTACTTCACCCTCTCTCGCGATCTCTCGAGATCTGACCTGCGACTCTTGGGAAGTCTATTTGCCCCAACTAGCATCAGAGCATTTTCTGGGAAACTTATGGCTATCCTCTTGCCTCAAAGACCTCACCAATAAATGCAGGAGTCCCAGCAAGTTTTACATTGGCCCCTATCATGTCCTATAAAGAATGTCATATTACATTAAAAACTTCCAAAGAGGAATAAGTACGGTATGGGTGAAATGTTCATTATTCTCAATACTTTTAAAGCACCTTTGTTGTCAATAGCCTCAGGTCTGTCAACAGCCTTTATTTCCTGTAAACAGAGTTTAAAGAACAGCCCCTATTCCCCCCAGAAGCTTTAAGGAGGGTCGATTATATTGAAAACAATCAACAGAGCAAATAAGCTAATCATTTAATTATTCATAGGTAATGACTTCGGTTGAACAATAGCAAACGACATACACTGGCGACACACTTTATTCGAGCTCGGCTAGTCCCACGAATTCGGGTATACCCGGGTGTATTGAGGTTTGTGACTGTTTTCTGCCCGAGTGCATTGAGGTATTTTCCGGCAGGGATTGAAGCATTTTATTCCCGTTGGCTGCAATACTGCACACTACATATATATATACTGCATTACAATTCATGAATTTATGCCATCTGGTAGACACGCGAAGCATTGCAGCCTATTAAATCCTAATCATTATCATTTAACAGATCAGCCGCCCATCAGCCAGGCATGAACTCAGGCTGGGAAGGCAAATGCAACGGGGCTTGTCAGAGGTGAGGAGCGGCGCATTCCAGGTATCTGCCAGGTACATACCGGGTATTTGCTCAAATAAAGTGTGTCGGTGCAGTATCTAAGACTAACTGATTCCATTCTTCCTAACATATTTGCATAGTTTATTTTACAATGCTGAGTTATCAGATCTGTAAAGTTGAATCACCTAGAGATAAGGAATAGCCAGCTTCTGGAATTGTTGCATTTACCTTTAAAGGTGGACCTCACTCTGAGTATCAGGTAAGGAGTTTGAGCTATGTTTAGCCTGCTTGAGAAACTGGAACAGGATTGATGAACATGAACAGTGATATTAAAGTTCAGAAAAAAACGTGGATCCTTGGAATCTATGGAGGAATTACTGTCGAGGACCTTATATTATACTTTCTTTAACACTGACTTGGACATTCTTCTTACAGTGACAAACAAGACATTTCACAATTCTTCCCATCCGCATGTAACTTTCAACTGAGCAAAAGAAACGACGGTGATAACGACCGTAAAGTGCAAACCTAGATCAGGGCACTGACGTACAGCATACGTACAGTATGTGCATATAAAGCACTGAATGGGTTACTAATACTGGTGAATGGGTTACTAATACTGGTGAATGGGTTACTAATACTGGTGAATGGGTTACTAATACTGGTGAATGGGTTACTAATACTGGTGAATGGGTTACTAATACTGGTGAATGTGTTACTAATACTGGTGAATGGGTTACTAATACTGGTGAATGCATTACTAATACTGGTGAATGGGTTACTAATACTGGTGAAAGGGTTACTAATACTGGTGAATGGGTTACAATACTGGTGAATGGGTTACTAATACTGGTGAATGGGTTACTAATACTGGTGAATGGGTTACTAATACTGGTGAATGGGTTACTAATACTGGTGAATACGTTACTTATACTGGTGAATGGGTTACTAATACTGGTGAATGGGTTACTAATACTGGTGAATGGGTTACTAATACTGGTGAATGCGTTACTAATACTGGTGAATGCGTTACTAATACTGGTGAATGCGTTACTAATACTGGTGAATGGTTTACTAATACTGGCGAATGGGTTACTAATAGTGGCGAATTGGTTAGTAATACTGTAAGAGTGTTGTAAATATTGAATTGATAATAAATGTAGCAATATCTAAGAATCAAATTTAGACAGAGAAATGCAGATTGGATTTTGTTTGACACATCCATATTAGAATATGTAAATTATTATAGGTTGGAAGGAGTTCAGTATCATGCATTTTATTATTCTGTTTATAATTATCAGGGGCTGAGAGATCAAATAATATAAAATAATAAAACTGCAAAATGCTTCCAGTAACATTAAAGGTGCAATCCCACATAGCCAGTTGCATTTCTCAAGGGCGTCTGAATAGTGTTTCTCAACCAAGTATTTTCGTTCCCCTTATCACAACCCTGTCCTTATCAGAGAGCCAATAAAGATAAGGGAAGATGGCTGATCACACAGTGACATCACACAGAAGGGAAAATCTCGGGCAAAAAATACTTATAGGCAGGGCTCGACAAATACACTTGCCCACTCGCCTGGGGCGAGTGCATTTTGCCCGCTGTTGAGTGGTTCAGAGTCTCCCAGCATTTTCCTGCCTCTTCAGTGTCTCCCCCTGTATCTCCCTTGAAAATGGCCACACAGCGTCAAATGACACCACGTTGCAATGACAACAACACACTACATGACATCATGATGTCAAGCCCAACACAGCGGCAGAGGAGCGGACATCTGACCGCAGGGGCTAGGCTTCTGTCCCTGCTCCATGGGGAGGGAACATGGTTGAGGGGGGTCAGGCAGAGAGAGGATGGGGGAGAGGGGGAGAGAGAGGGGATGAGAGGAGAGAGAGGATGGGGGAGAGGGAGGAGAGAGGGGATGAGAGGAGAGAGGATATGGGAGAAGGAGGAGAGAGAGGATGGGGGAGGGGGGAGAGGGAGGAGAGAGGAGGGGGGGAGGATGCAGGGAGAGGGAATTAGGGGAGAGAGAGGATGGGGGAGAATGAGGAGAGGATGGGGGAGAATGAGGAGGGAGAGGATGGGGGGAGAGAAAGCATGGGGAGAAAGAGGATGGGGGAGAGAGAGGATGGGGGAGAATGAGGAGAGAGGATGGGGGGGGTGGAGAATGAGGAGAGAGAGGATGGGGGAGAATGAGGAGAGAGGGGATGGGGGTGAATGAGGAGAGAGTATGGGGGGAGAGAGAGGATGGGGAGAGAGAGGATGGGAGGAGAGAGAGTTTGGGGGGGAGAAGAGGGAGAGAGAGGTTGGGAGGGAGAAGGGGGAGAGAGATGTTGGGAGGGAGAGGGGGGAGAGAGAGGATGGGGTGAGAGGGAGGATGGGGGAGAGGTAGGGGGAGAGAGGTTGGGGGGAGAGGGGGAGAGAGAGGTTGGGTTGAGAGGGGGGAGTTAGAGGATGGGGGGAGAGGGAGGAAATAAAGGATGGGGATAGGCAGGAGAGAGAGGATGGGGAGAGGGAGGAGAGAGGATGGGTAGAGGGGGCGAGGGAGGAGAGAGGATGGGGGGAGAGAGGGGGGAGGAGAGAGGGGGGAGGAAGTATGGGGGGAGAGGATGAGAGAGAGAGGATGGGGGGAGAGTGAGGTGAGAGGATGGGGGAGAGGGAGGAGAGAGGGAGGAGAGAGGATGGGGGCAGAGTGAGGAGATGCAGAATTGTAGACTTGTGCCACTACAGATGTGGCAGATTGTTTTGGGGAAATAAAATGGGAAAAGAAAGGTGCGCCAGACGCAGAATTTTTCTTATTAGGAATTTATTCCATTTTTTAAATTGGGGGCGGGGCCAGGGACATTAGATAACTTTGGTCCCAGGAGGGATGACCCCTTTAACTAAATAACCCCAAATTGGATCATTAAGTTGTCAAAATAAAGGCTTCAGAATGTTAGAACTTCTTAACATATCGCAAGTGCTAGTATGAAAGAAAGCATTGCTTCTGCAATAACTTGGCTCCTACAGTTTCCTGAATAATACTGCAGGGTGACATCTAAAGATAGAAATTTGGCACAACGTACAACTGCCTGAGTGCCATCTTTTCATAAAAATACATTCTAGTGTCTGGTTTGTTTGAGTCTTTTGAAATAAGGTCTTGCACACAAAAATTTCAAGTGGCCATTAAAATCCAGTTGAAAAAACCCTTTGTTCCGGACAAATCAACTATATCAGAAAGGTACAATCATACTTTTCTACTTTTCTTGAACAACCACTCAGTCCTGCAACATGTGTAATGGTAAGGGCAACCTAGCTGGCACATTAAAGTTTTAACCCGTCAGTTTACCTATTTGTCAAGATGGATGCCTAGGTTATAGGTTAAAAAGGCCATCCTATTGTGGCTAAAATGGCCGACCTGGGTATATTGAATGCCCCACTGAAACAATTTATTCCACACATATCTAATGTAATCGTTTGACTCTTTTCTGTGCTGGGCTGGTAATTCACTTAAATGGGAATGTATCCAGAGCACTACGGATTTTATCATTAGAAATTAAATTTATTTAGCCACACAACATTTCGACCAACAAAACGTGGTCTTTATCAAGTGACACGGTAACTGTATGTATTTGGCTTATTTTTTGGTGGGCAGTATACGACCTTTATCTGGTAATTCACTTCCCACAAAATGTAGGTTGGGTGAAGTACTTGGGACTCTGAAGGAGTCACTCTAAAGGCTTGGTCATTGTTCGGCCACGACTCGGAGACACCTATCTCTGTGGGTGGTATCAGGCGGGCACTGGGAACCTTTGCTTGGACTTCGCCCTATCTATACGTTTCCCATTGGTTGGATTCAAATTTCCCACTCCCCCTAAGCCCTCCCATGTTGGCTGTTTTAGAGCACTGCACCGGCCCAGATTGGTCCATCAAAGGCGATGTGGTCAGCATCGGGCTCTCGATGGTTTTAGATGGCGACTGGAAAACGATGGAAACCTCTGCTGATTACTGTTCGACTGTTTGAAACGCCAAAAAAAATATCAAAAAAATGAATTGTTTGTTTTCATACCACGTTTGTCTTCGTGTTTTTATTTTGAAAAACAAAACTCGGGACACATTATACTTGAAGACATAGGGGCTCAGATTTTGTATTTCTTTGTGTAACTGATGTGGTATGTTTAATAAACTTAGATTGCGATTGTGGATCAGGAGCGCTGATTATGTTGGGGGAATTCTGGTGTCTCCTGGTTTTAGGAGTCCATTTGTGGTTTGGCTTTCATATATTTTAGCTCTCTATTAGCACCCCGGTAGTTTAGTAACTTTGTTATTGTTTCAAATGTACTTATAAAGATAACCGTGGCTCCTTTGGGAAGTATGCAGGATTAGGCTCTTTTATCTATGTGTATAACTTTGACTCTACTTTTTAAACGGAACAACAATAAAAAAAAAAAACCCCAAACATGGTCATGGAATTGGAGACGATTTTCTTAGCATTGCAGCATGCTACTTTGATTGACGTAATGGAAAGCTAATTATAGTAGTATTTTATTCAGTTCTACTAACCAATGCAGGACTAAATATAGAATACAACACAATACAACCCCCCTCCCCCCAATAAAAAAAACCCCATCTATTTTTGGATTTACCCAAGGTCTCAATGTGCTGGCATTGGGACTCCAATTAAGATCACCCACACCAAAGACAAGTGCTTTAATCACTAGGACACTCCTTCCTGATAGAGATCTAATCATTCTCTCACAAGGTCAGTTATAACTGAAGCCAGTCTCATATCTCTCAAGGTCAAGAAAAGCATCATCAAGGCACAAGTGATAAAAGGTCTACAGTTATTGGCCTGAAAAATTAAACAGTAGATGGTGCACAGCAGTGAAACAGTCTACACTATAACTCTACATGATGGATATACACAGGAACTTAAAATAATGCTTACAGAAAGAACATTTGGTACCAATTTCTGATTGTTATTTATTTAAGCACAGTATACTGAATTGCCATTACAAAACAGAATGGACCTTCAATTAGAACTGCTCCACATATTCACCTTAAACCCCTAAATAAACATTCCCCGAATGCATTGGTTAACTTTGTTTCTAGTGGCTGCCCAATATAAGGATGAAGTCATGCTTGAAGTAACTAGCACACATGGCTATATAATTATTCAAGCTAAACAAAAGAAATAATCGCCACTTGCACTAATGCCAATAATAATAGGAAAAGCATTGTGAAACTGATTACCCACATACATCAATTGTCATTGAGCAGCTCCAGTGTATTTCCATACCAATATAGTTGCATGCAGGAAAGAGCACAGTCTATATATGGAAATATGGAACCCTGCAATTATTCTTACTATACATAGAAGGTTTGTCATTAAGGTTTCTCATGCTGGCACTCAGAAGACAGGAACGGATCTCTCCATATATCTCTCAGCAATGTAAGAAAGAAAATATAACATTCACATACAACGCTGTCTATTACTTACTATTCTTTTCATGTTTTTCACCTCCGGTACCTTGATGCACACCAACATACTGTATCTCAAAATAGTGCAAAAGTTATATTCTATTTGCAGACTCCTGGAAGAATAATGATGTGTGAGCGTATTATCTTGTAGTTGTTTTCTTGTTTTGTAGTTCCATTCTACTGGAACCATTTATAGTTGTTCTAGTAACATTTTAGCTGTCACCGATCGCAGTTTTATGAGATGTCCTTTTTTAACACACATTTTTCCAGTTATGATTTGTCATTTAATATTTTTGCAGCTATAATTTAGAAACCTCACAGGTCCTTTCTTCATATGGTTACAGAATAGGACAGTTTTCAAAGCTTTGTATGCTATCATTTTGTCTTCCTCTGGATCAAAATACTGTAAATACTAAGATAGAATATGTATCTGTCATCTAAATTTAGCATAGGTTGAACTTAATGGACATATGTCTTTTTTCAACCGCCCCTACAACGTAACTATGTAACTATGTAACTACAAAATCGTGTTGGTCCTTTGTAAGTCCCCACAATAATTCTACATTTCTCCAGAACCAATACAGTTACCAGGTCCCAGAGCTTTGATCGACTGTTGGTTTATAAACCAATGGCTGAGAAACTTACAAAAGGAATTAAAAGTAGACTAGTACCCACGTATTTAGGTAAACATGACTCCACTCTAAATAATTAACATAGGATATTGTAGACCTATACTGTTCACTGCACAAATATGCAGCATCATGTATTATTGCCTTGAACCATTGAGTTTCCATAAGAACTATAAGTAACATGTCAATTGAAATTTAACTACAGTAGCACCTAGAGAAGTCAGAAATGCCGACAAGTGCACACTGGTAATATATGAACGTTGCTGTCTGCAAGTTAGGATATGAACCCACCGGGCAGTGGTAGGGAGTGAGATGCCACCTTTGGCCTGGGAACAGAGTCCTAAAAATGCATGAGTTGTGATGTCCAGTTCCGGGTCGAGGCAGGTGGCAGGCAAGAATGGGTTGGTCTGGTTCCAGGGTCGAAACAGGCGGCAGGCAAGACTGGTCGGGTCCGTTCCTGGGGTCGAGGCAGCAGAGTTCATATGTCCCCTCAAACCTCCCTCCAGATAACTTAGGGAGAGATGCCTGTGCTGAAAAAGGAACATACCTGAGGTACCCTGGGAGATATGTTAATGTCTATACAAAGTATAATTAAATGAGTCACACATCCTAAAATATATCCTGAAATATATGCTTACAACCAATCAGTCTAAAGGCTCTTGAGATGAAGGGGGTACCAGTGTCAGACACAACAGGACACAACCATGCCATTCAGGATAGCAGCACCAAACAATTTGTTAGGCCGCGGTCCCAGTCAGCACTGTAGCATGCGTGCCCAGCAGGGGGCGGCGCGTGCCTGCTTGGAAACCGCGATCTGTGGGGAGATGCAGGAGATTGCGACGGGGGGGCGTGGCATGGTTCTTGCAGGGGCGTGGCCATGACCTCACGCGGCTGGTTCGCCCATATTGGGTGAACCACAAGTGGGGGCGTGGCCATCCCTCCGTCGCAAGTTGTAAAGACTGTTTTACTGTCCTTGCAAAAACTGGTAGTAGAGCGCGGGTGCTAAATGCGCGCCAAGGTGCGTAGTGGGCACGGCCTGATTGAGGGGAGGTGCTTGTTTGTGCCGCGCACGCCGAGGCCTGTAGAAGGTACTGGGGACGCAGCCTAAAATGTTAGATCTAAAAGGAAATGAGGATATCTCCTTGAGGG
The DNA here is from genome assembly GCF_040206685.1 of Ascaphus truei. NCBI lineage: Eukaryota > Metazoa > Chordata > Amphibia > Anura > Ascaphidae > Ascaphus > Ascaphus truei. Next base: position 34,335,245 of record NC_134498.1, read on the forward strand.
GGGCTATCACCGACAGACTAGGAAGAAGCACAAGCCCAGAACAACAAGAATCATGGGCAAAGAAAACAAAAATCAAGCACAGGCTTACCTAGAAAATATAAAAAGCGCAGGAAAACAAATAATTGAAGATGGACAGAGACACACACACACACACACACACACACACACACACACACACACACACACACACACACACACACACACACACACACACACACACACACACACACACACACACACACACACACACAGAGACACACACACACACAGAGAAACACACACACACAGTGGGTTGTCTTTATGATCAGCATTGTTAAGTTCAAAATCTTTTCATATTCTGTATCCATAAGGGGTATACAAAAGCTTTAATTACAAATGGAGTTAATCTCCACAGTGTAACTTTGCCTTTTTGAACTTTGAAGAAGCTAATTCCAACCGAATTGGCCTGTGATCAGAGACGAGAATAGATTAAATCACAGGATGAGAAACAATCACAGAAGAAAGAGCTAACAAGAGAATAATCTATTCTAGGGTGTGGGGGGTGCCATATAACATTCATTAAAATACTTGCCCACATGGGTAAATGCACTGTCCAGATACTAATTAATTTAAGTTGTTTTTTAATGGATACACTTCATAGATAAGGTTTCATATATTTGTCTGCTGACTTACTCTTTAATATCTAGGTTGAAATGAACTAAAAAATTGAAATCCCCTCCAGGAATATTGTTTCTAATGTAAAACTTGTTTAGCTTCTTTCTGGGCCGCCGTCAGCTTTTCCGGGGACTCGAGTTTCCATCGGGTCCCCCAATGGTGGCAGCCTGGTAAGCCCCACACTCTCACCCACCCCCTCGCTCTCTCACCCCCTCTATTTCTCTCCCCTTCTCACACTTCCCCCTCTCATTCTCTGCTTCCCCTCACTCACTGTCGCCCTCTGTCTCTCACTCTCCGCCTACTCTCTCTCTGCCATCTCTATCACTCTCCTGCTCTTTTAATCTTCCCTCTCTCTCACTCTTCCTCCCTCTCTCACTCCGCTCTCCATCTCTAACACCACACCTCCTCTCTCTTCCTCCTCCCACCCCTTCCTCTCTCACTCAATTCCCCCTTCCTCTCACCCAATCCCCACTCTCACTCAACCTCACTCTCCTCTCACCCTCAATTACCCTTCCTCCCCATTAGAAACACACAATTCCTCCCCCACCCCCACAAGAATACCTTGTGGGGCGAGGCTTCCAGTCTCACGCTTATGGATATGGAAATTGGGTCCGACTTCTGGCCAGCCCCTCTGCAGTCGCCAGGCCCGGGACAATTGTCCCAACTCTCCCCCCCTGTTGGCGGCCCTGATTTCTAAATTATGTAGGAGAAAAAGGATTTACTGTAACAGCTAGGAGCATAAATATTGCACAAGACAACTTTCTTTCTAAGATTAGTTTTTTTTGTGTCTATGTTCTTTATTTCCCAATCGCAATGCATATCATACATCTCTTATAGTATACTTTTTGTTTACATTGTTGTCGATTTTATTTCAATCTTCATTTCTTTTTCGTATTTCGAAATCGTTTCTCCACTCTTGTATTTCCATAAATGTTAACCCATTCCCAAACAATACATGCACGTACAGAATACCTCGAGCACGCCGCAACGGGAAGTCCTGGCGCTCTCACACATTATAGAATGAGGGCGTATGTCTGGGCGGGTCACTTCACTGTCAAGAAAAGGGGCAAACCCGGCGCAAACCCAAACACCATAAATAGGGAAAATAAACAGTGATCTACAAGTGTATATGGCAAATACAAATACCAATAAATTAAATCAATCAAGTGCTCCAAACCAGATGCTGCAAATCCTCGCGCTCTCCCAACCGTAACAAACCAAGTGCAGACAAAAAGTATTACGGCGCAAACTGGATGGTAAAATATTAAAGGAATGAAACCTGTGCAAATAAGTTTGGAAAACCAAGATTGACAATGGTCTCACACATCGAATTCCTCAATCAGGAAACCATTGTCAATCTTGGTTTTCCAATCTTATCAGATTCTCTAATCCAGTATACACCGTAATAGGGTTAGGTTGAAGTTGATGGACGTACGTCTTTTTTCAACCTCATCTACTATGTAACTATGTAATAATTTTTGTCTGCACTTCACATTCAAGCATGTTAAATGGTGTCAACATGTGACATTGGATGATCAACTAAGGGCAGGTCCCCGCTGGCTATTGCAGCGCCCGCTGTGGCAGACGCTGCAGGGACAAGAGCCGCCCCTCAATGGGGCCGGGCCCCATTCGAGGGGCGGCCGCCGTGCACTGAGTTTTTCAGGGATACCTGAAAATTGAGCTGGCCACAGGCGACGGAGTGCTAGGCCACGCCCCCGACGGTTCAGCCAATGAGGGCGAACCTGCCAGGTGACGTCACGGCCGCGTCCCCATCCCTCCCCCATCACGTCCCTCCCCTTTCTTTCCCCCTGCAGCTCACTGCAGACCGGGGGACTCGGCTGCATGCGCCGCCAGCCTCGCTGACGCGCGTGCAGCGGGGCCGCAGCCTAAAGCCGCCCTCACTGCTTCTTATTTTGTCTGTTTGACATTTCAAACGAAACTGCTAAATGAAAACTTCCCTCTCGACTTCTCTATTCTTTTCCCGTTCACTTCACGCAGCGATATTTCTGCAGACACAATACTTGGATGTGAAAGGTAGCCGGTGATTGGTAATGATTGTTGGCATGCCTTTCATCAGGTGAAAATATTATGTTATGCTTCAGGTGTCCCAACTGTATTATTGTAATAGCATGAACTTAATCCTTTAATCTTCTTTATTCAAAGGAAACTAATACTGTATCAATGCACGCATTAAGAAATAATTCACAGGTGAAAAAGTTACGAGCCATGTGTTGGGAATATAATACCTGTTATAATTCATGTTGTGTTACATTCACTTTACACCTACACATATAATATATGGAGTGTAATTCATTATGACCTGGAGACACTGGTGGTTTCCGATTGGCTGCAGTGCGATCGGCTGCAATCGAGCATATTGAATTAGCCCCATTATGGAAATTCATCGTGGAAATACTCGGCAGTGCTATGGCAGGGGTTATTCTACATAGAATTCGATGGCTATTAAAAGGTTAGAAACTGTTACGTGCATTCAACAAGAGTTTTTCTGCCCGTTTTCAAAGTTTCTAAAGAGATTTTTGTTGTAGAAAGGAAAAGCCGTTGAGTGTATTAAATAATTTTCAACAAGTAATTAGATAGCGAGCTCTTCGGGGCAGGGACTCCTTTTCCTAAGTGTCACTTTTATGTCTGAAGCGCGTCTTCCCATTATGTGTTACTTGTATTATTTGTTATTTATATGACTGTCACGTGTGTTACAACGGTGAAGCGCTATGTACATTAATGGCGCTATATAAATAGAGATATACATACAAGTAATAGGTAAAGTCACTTTCTTGCTCTGCAATTGAGTCTTTCATTACTAACCTATTTTCATGGCTGATTTGTTAAAGCATTGTTGATGCGTATGTGCCTCTTGAATAGACGAAAAGCTACAGTATGTCTGAAAATAATTTCCGGCTACAGCGGTAGAATTAGTCTAACCGTGGACCCTAAATTGAAGTAAATTAGGGAACCAGTCCACAATGGTCACTCACCTTAAAGTTGTGACCACTGCATGCTACTTGAGAGATGTAAAATTAAATACAAATGACATTTATGAAAAGCAATCAATATCCTTGTGTAATACTTCTATTAGATTTCTTGGAGATTTAACCATTTTTTTTGGTTTATTAAAAGGGTAACAAAGAGGTTTCTTTTATTCTCTCGAGACATGGAATATAAGTTCCGGCAACCAACCCATAAACAACTTTCCTTGTTTCTTTTTTCCAATCAGATGCTATCATAATAAGTCCATTTTTATTAAATAGGTTGATGAGTAACCCAGCTGATTTCCACTTCATCTTATTGACCCAGCCGGTTATTACTTGCGGGATACATTGTTGATCAGTCACGTGTTTCTAGCAAGATAATGTGACCTTAGTTTGAGACAAAACATGTTCTTATTATTATGGGACAGAGCTGTAAATTCAAAGAAACAACCTTTTTTTCTCCAACTAAAATGACGGCTATTAATGCATTATACGGAATAAATGACATGGCATTACTCACTTGGTGCAACCACTAGGTACTTCCCCTTCATTACTGTATCTTTTAAGATCACATTATAGTTATTTCTCAGTTCATATTTATTTCACACAGGCCTCATCTACAAAATGTGTCAAGTAAGCGCTACTCATTTAATATTTTGAGCCCAATGGTGGGATGTGCTTCCGTTTTTTTCGACACATACCGTACTGTATGCTCTTACACTCTCTCACCAAAATAACACTGTAATGCTAACCTGCCATCCAGGTTGTGCTTAGTAGAACTGTACGCTTTCAATGTTTCCATGTTGATGGCACCATATTGCCATGAGATCATGGTCTGGACCTCTAACTTTGGTCCCTCCGCATTCGGGTTCGTGTTAGCTCAGCATCTACTGTATATAGAAAAGTGTTACTTTGGAGAACCAGGATTGGATTAAAAACTCCTTATAACATTATAGTATAATACAGTAGGTCATCAACACAGCCAGACATACACACCTGATTGCACCCATGCCTCCCTGCCATCTCTTGCCCTGTAAATTGTGTTAACCCTCTCATTTTAATACTGACTAACCTTAAAACTTGCCCCACAAATCAAGTATCCCAATAGCCTGCACTCATGGTTACTGTCCCACAGTCACTCCTACCACCCATTGTGACCAAGCACTGCCATCTACAGCGCTTATTCCCTCACCTGCTGTCTCTGTAAGTTTCCCCTCAAACCTCTTAGATTGTAAGCTCTTCGGGGCAGGGATTTCCTTTCCTACTGTCTGATTTCGCTGCACTTATTGTGTTATTATAATTCCCTGTACTGTATTCTTTGTGAAGTGCTGAGTACACTTTTGACACTGCATTTTTGGGGGGCTTGTGGTTTCTTTGGCTTGCCTACACTGAGGTAGGGTGTAGCTGGTGGATTTATTTTCTCTGCCTGGTTTTAACATTGTATTTGTTTGGCTGGATTTTTTCCTTTCTACATTGAGGTTGGATACACTGTAACATTTTTTATTTTTGGTACTATATTATATCTACACAATACAAGGCCAAGATCAGGGGCACAATTTAGGGAGGGCAGGAAGGAAGGAAGGTCCCACCTCCCCACATTTTTGTTTTAAAACAAGATCTAATTTCAAAGTTCAAATACAGGCATACCCCGCATTAACGTATGCAATGGGACAGGAGCATGTATGTAAAGCGAAAATGTACTTAAAGTGAAGCACTCCCTTTTCCCCACTTATTGATGCATGTACTGTACTGCAATCGTCATATACGTGCAGAACTGATGTAAATAAGACATGTGTAACAGGCTCTATAGTCTCCCCGCTTGCGCACAGCTTCAGTACAGGTAGGGAGCTGGTATTGCTGTGCAGGACGTGCTGACAGGCGCATGCGCGAGCTGCCATTTGCCTATTGAGCGATATGTACTTACTCACGAGTGTACTTAAAGTGAGTGTCCTTAAAGCGGGGTATGCCTGTAATATTCTAATTCATAGTTATCCTCTATCAATTTCCTTTACATTTTGAATTATTCTGCTGACTTTCCTACATTTATTCCCAGCGACACCGACGCCCGGCTATTAATCCAATGTTGCATTTCGTGTTGGGAAGCAGTGCACTCTGCACTGTGAAGTGTGCTGTGTTTCTACTGTGTGGTTTCATGTGCCTGAAGATTTAACCTCAAAGAGCACGCTAAACAAAGTTGGTGGTGTTACTCTAGTAAACCTACAGGAATATTTACTGAATTTCTAGGAAGTACTGCTGGAAAAAACCCAGTAATTCTCAAATTGTCATTTTTACCAATCGAATCCTTGACCACCGCTGATTGTCGCTGCTTGCTACCAAAAACTGAAATGGCAATAATGTTGCATTTTATTGTGGCATTTTGAGAAAAAATTGAAGTTACTAGATCAGGGGTGGCCATTTCCAGTCCTCAATACCCACCAACCGGTCAGGTTTTCAGGATATCCCTGCTTCAGCACAGGTGGCTTCAATCAGTGGCTACCCCTGTACTAGATGTTAGTCTAAACTAAATCTAGCACAGAGCAGATAAGGCTCTTATCAAAGTAGAATTGTGTGTTCCGACACAAATTGAGTTATTAGTAGAGAATTGTTACTAAAGATTACTTGTTGCAAGCTTTTTTCCTTCCATTAAGTAGCCTGTGATATTAGTCAGTGAGGTGTCTTACTAATGTCCAAACCCAGTGGTAAATAATGCTGCAAAATGACTGGACAGTTACTTTAGAGGGTTATTCCCTTTTTTGGAAGGATCGAATAAATAGAAGAGGAGGTGGAGTATGCTTATATGTTAAACCGGATCTAAAACCGATTTATAAGGGGAGATGTTTATGAAGGGAATGAAGAAAATGTAGAGACCTTGTGGATAGAAATTAGCAGTGGAGGTAAAAGTATAAAGAAAATGTTTGCAGGGATATGCTATAAACCACCAAATATCTGTGAGATTGGGGAAGCTAAAATACTTTTTAAATTAGGAGAAGGCATCAAAACTGGGTCATGTTTGCATAATGGGGGATTTTAATTATCCAGACATAGACTGGGGAAATGAGATTAGCATTACAACAAAAGGAAACAGGTTTTGGGGGATGTTTAAAGACAATTACATGACCCAAATTATCGAGGAACCAACCAGGAGAGCGGCAGTACTGGATTTGGTAATATCAAACAATGTAGAAGTAATGACAAATATTCAAGTCCTGGAACATTTGGGTAACAGTGATCATAACATGGTCTCATTTGAAATAAATTATCAAAAAACAGATTACTTGGGTTCAACAAAGACCTTAAACTTTAGGAAGGCAGATTTTAATAAACTGTGGTCTAATCTACAAGGAATACATTGGGATGATGTTTTTGCAGGGAAAAATGTAGAAGATAAATGGGCAGTCTTTAAAAGATTGTTAGAAAAGCACACTTATCAGTGTATAACCTTGGGTAATAAGTATAAAAGAAATAAGTCAAAACCAATTTGGCTAAATAAACAGGTAAGGGAGGAAATGGACAAGAAGAGGAAGGCGTTTAGATTCTTTAAATCAGAAGGGACAGAGACATCGTATCAGAATTATAAGAAATGTAACAACAATTGCAAAAGGGCAATCAAATTAGCAAAAATGGATAATGAAAAGAGGATTGCAATAGAAAGTAAGGTCAACCCTAAAAAGTTCTTTAAGTACCTTAATAACAAAAAAATTAGAAAAGAAAATATGGGACCCTTTCAGTGTGAGATGGGCAGGCAGATTATTGGAGATAAGGAAAAAGCTGAGGTATTAAACACATTCTTTGCCTCTGTGTTTACTAGGGAGGAATCAAGTTCAATAGTAGTGCCACAGGACAAAGCCACAACCTCCATATTAATGAACAATTGGTTAACTGAGGAAGAAGTTCATAAGCGGCTTGAAAAATGAAAGTAAATAAGGCACCTGGCCCCGATGGCATACATCCAAGAGTTCTCAAGGAGTTAAGTTCAGTAATAGCAAAACCATTATATTTAATATTCTGTGGCCGTGTGAGTAAGATTTTTATATTTGCCCTATTGCTACCAATATCATTATGATATCAGCACTTACTTGTAATTTTCACTTTATCAACTAAACACTGTCTGTGTAAACTCATATGTGGTTTTTTTATCAATCTGTGATCCCCGTTTTTTCTGTTTTACTGTTTCTAAGGATCCTGGATAGATCCAAGTGGGTTGAGCTGCAGGAATTGATCCCTCCTCAAGCGTGCTCCTTTTTAAAGGGGGAGCTTTGAGGGATCCATGTAAGGTAGTATTATCTCCTTATTTTTATTGTTGTCGGAGTAGGTTGACTTAGCACCCTGTTCTTTTGCCATCCCCGATATTGGGCAATGTTTGTGTATCTGTCTCTCTCTCTCTGCGGCACGTTTGGTTTCTCGTGTGTACGGTCTTCCTTGGTATTTGTTTTGCCGGGAGCTGTTTGTAAAATTGTTATGTTGTGTAATTGATTGTTTCCTGCACTCTTAGGCTGAGCTTATAGTGCAGGCTACATTGCCGGCGAACCGAACGGTGACGTCCCCCGTTGCTGTCGCGGTCGCAAAAGTTGTGATTGAGTGTTTGCGATGTCGCTGGCTGCAAGGGCCGGTGACATCAGGTAGAGGCTATGTGATTGGCTTATTGCAGTCATGTGGTGCAGCCGTTGCGGTAAATATAAAAATCTATTGATTTCAGCAATTTTGGTCGCTGTGCCGCGCCGTCACGCCATCGTGGTTGCGCCCACTCTAGGCACGCACAACGGATTACATCTACTTGTTTTCACGCTGCGCACCATCGCCGTCGCTGTAGCCTGCACTATAAGCGCAGCCTTACTGCCTCTAAATGGCATCTGTCTGTACTGGTCACATTATGTACCTCTGCGCCCTTCTGCGCAGTTTGTGCATCAAATTATTGCACTGTCCGGAAAATCCTTAATGTGCTCACTTTCTCCTCCTCCATTGGCTGCAATGTTCCTGTGTGGTTTGCTCTGTAGAACAGTTGGCTGCTGTGCTTTGTCTTTGTCACTAGTGAATGTGACATTGTTATTGTCTGCCTTATCTTCACTGCACCATTTTGCTGCCCCTTCATTTAATATCTCATTTGATTTTATAAACTGACTGAAGGCAGTGATGTTTCTTCATGTGAGGCACACAATGTTCAGAGTCAGATTGAGGCTTTTGATGCCTGAAATCTATTGCATTTTGCATTTCTAATCGCATACACGCAGCCTGACATGTGGAATCAGGTCTAGTAAATGTAGGTACTTACCTGTTGCTGATCACTTCTGGTGCCAAATGTGCTCCTGAGTAGTACAGACACTTTTTCAGCCGTATCTGTATCAGGCCATTGATTAATTTCTCGAATGGCAACTCCATCCGATTGTCCCATTATCATATCTGATGTTTGTGTGTTTGTCACCTGATACTGCCCAAACAAGGCCCTCACTATTTTCTCAAAGTCGCACAAATTGTGAGACGGATCTGTCTCCTCACCGGTGAACCTTGGCAACCAGGGTGCTCCAAAGAAGTGTGGCAAAATGTTGGGGTCACAGTGATACAGTCCATACATACTTATATGTGCAAATGCCATGGGGCCCATCAGTCATCCCCTGCTTTGGACTCTTTATATCCTGTTGGTGACACCAAATGTGTAGGGTGCAACTTCCATGGTTCAAAAAAAGCTATTTATATTGCACCATGTAACCGGCATGTGTTATTTCTATTATTCCTTATTTATATGATTGTCACGTGTATTGCTGCTGTGAAGCGCTATGTACATTAATGCCGCTATATAAATAAAGACATACATACATACCTGATAGTGTACTCCATGAGCATATCAAAATGTGTGCATTTCCACTTTATTCACCCCAAAATGCAAAAATTGCAACTACTGAAAACAACTGATTCGGATCAGATAGTACAGCCGAAACCAAGGACAGGATAGCCGAGTGTTTTATTGCATTGAAATGCATTGTAATAGAGGTATACGCAAGTGAGATACACAATTTAACTTTAAATGCACATGTGAACCACAATGTGCTTGTAAAACATCAAATAGTAAGAAAACCGTTAAATAAAATGTATTCTCAATGGTTTAACTACTCTATTTTGCAGCCTGGGTGAAGAATAATATAATGTTCACAGGCATATTTATTTATTTATGAAATATTTTACCAGGAAGTAATACATTGAGAGTTACCTCTCGTTTTCAAGTATGTCCTGGGCACAGAGTAAAACAAATAATACATGGTTACAAATACAGTTACCTAAATGAGCAGGTTATACATTATATACAAGACATTGCATGCACAGTTAAAGAAAATATATATGATGAGCGTATGAAACAGTTACAGACCAGGTTAAAATGTGAGACAGCCTTAGATTTGAAAGAACTTAAACTGGTGGTAGATGTGAGAGTCTCTGGTAGGTTGTTCCAGTTTTGTGGTGCACGGTAAGAGAAGGAGGAACGGCCGGATACTTTGTTGAGCCTTGGGACCATGAACAGTCTTTTGGAGTCAGATCTCAGATGATAAGTGCTGCAAGTGGTAGGGGTGAGGAGCTTGTTCAGATAGACGGGTAGCTTGCCCAGAAAGTATTTAAAGGCAAGACAGGAAATGTGAACTTTGCGCCTAGACTCGAGTGATGGCCAATCTAGTTCTTTGAGCATTTCGCAGTGATGTGTGTTGTAGTTGCATTGGAGAACGAAACGACAAATTGAATTGTAGAGGGTGTCAAGTTTGCTAAGGTGATTTTGAGGTGCCATAGGAACTGTTAAAAAATTAATAACGGTTTATTTTGTACATACATGAAAAAAGGACTTGAGACGGCATGCAGCTATAGCTACATATCAGACTAGGAAGCCCAATCATAATAAATGTTATAGAGTGATCTAAAAAAGATACACAGTGAAAGCGAATTGAAAAATGAGATGTGTCATTACTAAGGACCAATGCTTGTGTCCTGTGATGAGTGGGTCACCTGGCGTGAGAAAGTGTTTCTTTCTAAAGAAAACCTGATAGACAATCAAATTAGTATATATATATATATATATATATATATATATATATATATATATATATATATTTTTTTTATATTGAAATGTACCAGGCAAGACCAATATCAACTTTTATCAAAATTAATTGTGTGATTAAGAATGGTCAGAGTGATTGTTATAAATATCTGGGAAAGCATCCTTTAAAATCCCAGTATAGATCAGTGTTTTTCAACAGGGTTTATATCGCTAAGGAACACTAAAGGGTTCTCTGCAATTTTCAGGTCAATAGAAAATTGTACCAAATACAGAAGAATTTACAATGCATCTGATCTCAGACGCGCTATTAGAGAGGGTTGGGGTTCCTCACAATGCATCTGATCTCAGACGCATTATTAGAGAGGGTTGGGGTTCCTCACAATGCATCTGATCTCAGACGCGCTATTAGAGAGGGTTGGGGTTCTTTACAATGCATCTGATCTCAGACACGCTATTAGAGAGGGTTGGGGTTCCTTGCAATGCATTTGATCTCAGACACGGTATTAGAGAGGGTCGGGGTTCCACAGAATTTCACAATATGATTATAGGGTTTCTTAACCAAAAAAATGTTGAAAAGGATAAGCCATGAAAATAGTACTGAAATTATACAATTGTAGCAAACGCTACAATTGTTGACTGCACCCTTTAGCACTGTATCTGATTTCAGTCATTAAACACTGCAATAAAACCTTAGAGTATCATGAATGACAAGTAATCCCAACTGTTAGATCCATCCAGATATATAGCTAGTGAGATAATGGGGTTAACACCTGCCCTTGACTCAAGACAACAGGGCAATGACATGTGGGTTCTCTGGTTACACACATACAGCTGTTAGCTCTGTGGCTTGCAGAGAGAAAATAAACAATGATATGAATGAAGATCACCTGTTGCTGTGTGTTGGAAAAGGATCCTAATTACAGTATTGTTACACAGTGTTCTGAAAGGGGAGTAATGGCAGAATAACCAATCAAATGACAGTATGTGAATTTCGTAAAATGAATGTTACATTCAGATAACACCAACATGTAAAGGTGAACTGATCCAATACATATAGGACAAAACACACACACATTATATATATATATATATATATATAAAATATATAACAAACAGCGCAAACCAGTACAATGTGTTTAAAATAATAAACACTGGTGTAAATAAATAGTCCAATTGTCCAACTGTAGAGCTGTCTGATTGCAGTCACCACAAGACACCTGAGAGCAGGCGGCTTTTGGTGTGTAGGAGAGACAGATCTGACTACGCCAGAGCTTCATGGGCTGCGGTTAAAGCTTGTGCTCCTACAGATATGCTTATTTTATCTACTATCTTGTAAGTAGAATCAGTGCTTATGCTGTGAAAGTCCTGAATATACTTACTTCACCATATTGGCTTCTTCTCTTTATTTTTAGATATTCTAAACCCTCATCCTCTGCAGTTGGACAATTGGACTATTTATTTACACCAGTGTTTATTATTTTAAACACATTGTATTGGTTGGTGCTGTGTGTTATATTTTTATATATATTTTGGCATTGTGTGTGCCCTACACATTGTAGCAACCTCCATTACATCTAAAAAAATTATCTTTTTTTAAGTTGAATTGTACTTTTGCGCACTTTTGTATTTTTTCTTTCATATATATATATATATATATATATATATATACATACACACACTATACAGTATATATATATATATATATATATATATATATATATATATATATATATATGATACGAACCAATCCAAAGACCAGTAAAGAGACAGCAGACCGCACGGGGTTAATCCAAAAATCTATATTCACAACATGAAATACACGTAAGCCAACGTTTCGGTCCCACAGAGAGACCTTCCTCAGGGCCGTGCAACCCACAAGTGCAAGTGACCAAACATATATACCCTCACCCATAGTGCAATGCAAACAAAGGGAACCAATCACCAACATGCAATCAGACAAAATATGCAACATAGCTGTGCTCCGTGCCCCCTCCCCTATTACCTGATTATCCAAATGACTCATCATGACATGAGAGTAGGCACTTAAACTATTAGGAGAGAGACACCCTTAGACACTGGTCCCAGGGTCTACTGCCATTGCGGGGGATAGTCGCGCGCCGCGCTTGTGCAGTGGGCCAAAACATATTGACTGCCGGAGCGCCAGCAGGGCGAGTGCGCCGCGCATCACAGCTGTGAGCAGACGCCTCATTAACTCTCCCTGGTCACCAGGGACGCCGGCAGCGCAAAACGCACATGCGCAGTCTGAAAAAACGCCTCGGTGCACAGTTACCCGCACACTGACAGTAATAATGGGCTAAACAGAATAGTAATACACAGAGCGTTAAGGTGAACCACAGGGGGTTGAGGCGTCTGCTCACAGCTGTGATGCGCGGCGCACTCGCCCTGCTGGCGCTCCGGCAGTCAATATGTTTTGGCCCACTGCACAAGCGCGGCGCGCGACTATCCCCCGCAATGGCAGTAGACCCTGGGACCAGTGTCTAAGGGTGTCTCTCTCCTAATAGTTTAAGTGCCTACTCTCATGTCATGATGAGTCATTTGGATAATCAGGTAATAGGGGAGGGGGCACGGAGCACAGCTATGTTGCATATTTTGTCTGATTGCATGTTGGTGATTGGTTCCCTTTGTTTGCATTGCACTATGGGTGAGGGTATATATGTTTGGTCACTTGCACTTGTGGGTTGCACGGCCCTGAGGAAGGTCTCTCTGTGGGACCGAAACGTTGGCTTACGTGTATTTCATGTTGTGAATATAGATTTTTGGATTAACCCCGTGCGGTCTGCTGTCTCTTTACTGGTCTTTGGATTGGTTCGTATCATACTTATTCTCTATGGGACTAGCATCTGCTATTACAACCTTTTCTACTACAGTGTGCTGACTGACCTTCATGTGTATATATATATATATATATATATATATATATATATATATATATATATATATATATATATATATATATATATATATATATGTAGCCATGCATAATAATGACTGCATACATCTTCCCTGTTGGCAGTAAGTCCTGGTAAGTACAGGCCTGCCAGCAGTAGTTATGGAGGTTTTCCCTCACACCCTGGTGTGGTGCCCTGTGTAAGGAAGGGAGTGGCTGTATGCTCTGAGTCCCTGGATAGTGACATCAGAGATGCGCCTGCCCCCTGAGGTATAAAGGGCACAACACTGTCAGTTAGTGTTGTTGCAAGGTTGGCAGAGAAGCATCTGGTAGAATGTATCTTCCTGCATAAGGGATTGGAGGAATACTTTTGTGACCCTAGTGCTGTAACTAGCGGTAGCAGAGTGACCAATCAAGTCTGTCTAAGCCACACTGTGTCCAGGGACCTGGCGCAGTGGTGATCTCCCTAGGAGAAAGGGAATCCCACTTCAATACGGGAGGGCGTACCTGGCAAAGGGACAGCACGGAGAGATGTGCGGCTAGAGCCGGCAGCTGCATAGGGCAGTCTGCTACATCCAAGTCTATAATAAAGATGCCTTGTTCAAAGAAACCCCCACTGTGTGAGTGTGAGATTACTCTGCAGTGGCGGTCACCACCGAGAAGGAGTTCCTCACCAGGACCATCTCCCTGCGGAAGCATAGACCCTGATGAGGTGGAGGCGCTGCACGTGAAGTAAGTTGGACTCGTACCCACTACCTCAGCTACCTGCCCTGATGATATCCTCTTATAACACCAAGCGGGAGACTCAGGAGTCCTGTTACTTGCAGGTGCACCACCACACACGACCTTGTAATGGGGACCGGTTAGACCACACGGGCCAATGTGAGATTGGGTGGGTCAGACAAGGGGGGTCCAGCCGTTACATATATATATATATATATATATATATATATATAGTGTTTTATTCTTTTCGATGTCTTCTTTAATAAATATGTATTGCATAAACTGCAAAACCAAACAATGACATACAGTCCCAGAAGCTTTGAAATAGAATCTAAAACAAGCAAATGAAGGGTTATTTCAATTAAAACATATATATGTTTTAGTTTTGCAGGAGGGCTGATTTGACATTGAAAATAATAATAATCTGTGCACCGGTGGATTTCCAAATTTGGCGCCCCTATGCACTTGCCCGTGTCTGCCGCCTTCTTGGTGCCGTCCTCCGGCTCCTTTGGAATCCCGGCGTCAAATGACGCTGCAACGTCACCAACACCATGGCAACGAGATGTCGGGATTCCAAAGGAGCAGGAGGGCGGCAGGAAGGACACAGGCAAGTGCCTTCTCATTAGGTCTGATAGGCGCGACTATATGGGGGCAAAAATGTTGCCGCCTTAGACCCTGGCCTAACGGGCCTAATGGGAAATCTGACACTGAATGTGTGCAAGTACTTCTTCACTGAAAGAGTGGTGGATTCGTGGTCTAGTCTCCCAACAGAGGTGGTAGGGGCTAATACAGTAAGGGCATTGAGACATGGATGGGATAGATAGAAGGCTGAGTCCCAAATACGAAAGAAATCCAAGGATCAAATAGAGTCTGAGGTGTTACAGCAGATAGGAAAATGGGCAGACACGGTGGGCCAAGTGGTTCGTATGTATGTATGTATGTATGTATGTATGTATGTATGTATGTATGTGTATATATATATATATATATATATATATATATATATTGTATGAATGTATATATGTATGTATATACTGTATGTATGTATATCTTTATATAGCGCCATTAATGTACACAGCGCTTCACAGCAGTAATACACATGACAATCATATAAATAACAAAAAATACAAATAACACATAATGGGAAGAAGTGTTTCAGACATCAAAGTGACACTTAGGAAAAGGAGTCTCTGCCCCAAAGAGCTTACAATCTATTCTGCGATCAAATTCTATGTTTCTTATGGCACTTTATTTAAGCAGGGTTGCAGGCCTGTCTGAGACATGTGAATGTGCCCACAAGTGGTATTTTTATTTGGCGTATGTTTCTATTAAACTGTTTTGTTTAACAACGGAGCGTAACTTTGCTAACATTGCAGGCCTCTCTGTCATTAACGGTGTTATAAAGGTACCGGATATTCCCCGGGCATTCTTCCGATGAAAGGAAATCACAGACATCTTGACCGATTCCGAAATACCTGTTTCATACATAAAACAATGCAGATGTTCAGGGGACATAAGATTAAACAAGAGAGGCTGAGTCTGCCACTTAATTACTCCAATTGTAATGCTTTTTTAAAACGAGTGACGGGAGTCAAGAGAATGTAGAATTCACAATAATGTAACTTACTGTGAGTTTATCAAGTTGAAATCACGTATGATGATCTCTGAATATGATGGAATAATACCATTGCCTGATTTGAATTAGCAAACACTCAGTCGTTGCCACTGAACTGTGAAAAGCACATTTGCCTTCAACACATGGTCACCAGTGGAAACATTTTTAACGTAGGCAGTTAAATTAACATTAATGGGAGAAACATGGACAGTGGCTAGGGAAATACAAAAATTCATAAATAAAACAAAACATATTTTAATTTTACTTCTCCTAAAAGATTATCCAGCAAGAGACAGTAGTACTATTGAGTCTGACTTAGAGAAACCGTCACAAGGGGAAGGTCTAAAGTAGGTACTATGTTCACACCCGTACCTCGTTTAACTTCACGGATGAATCAGAGCTCCCAACTAGGGCATATTTAGAATACTTCCCGCTTAGAAAGGCTTTGAGTTTTTCCATTATTGAGACATGCTAGATCCTCCGTTTATCGATATTTATGGATAGGACGTCATGCTTTTCCCACAAGACTGGAATGCAACATTTTGTAGTAGAGAGAATATTGGGTATAAGCTTGGAGGAGTTTTTTGGGGATATCTGGTACCGGTCAACCTAGAAAAGCAGTCCAGGGATACGGTCTTAGGGAGGTGTCCAGAAGAGAATTTATAAACCGAAATATCTGTCTCCAGAATGGTACCACCACTATGCATGTCCACTATATGTGTGGCAGAGATCCATTTTGGCCACACCTTCTGAAGTAAGCGGGTGAGTGGGAGTTATAGATGGCATATAAATAGGTCAACAGCGAGCGCACATGGAACCAAAGGAAATAATGAACAATTAATGGTGTGTTAACTTTCTCAGAATTGATTATTCATTCAATCTGGGGTGGGGACATGTGAACTTAATACATAACAAGATAATAACCAACACTCACACGGCCATGTGTGAGTGATAATCACATCTGTTGCAGAGTAAAATTACTTTAAAATGATCTCAGCTCCTGCTCAGCCTCAGTGGATGTCTAATAGTATTCAAACAGTGACTCCACGAGGGATAAAGAAATGGCGAGGGTGGTGCCAGTCATACAACAGTATGTGGTATGATGATGAGATATATTCTAAATCACTCACACGGGCACGTGTGAGTGCCCTCTTGCCCCCCAGCTACGGTTCCCTGGAGTGTTCTTCCTTCACGTCACTGGCAGGGTGCCCTTAGACGCACTGGCAGGGTGCCCTTAGAAGATAGAGACGGCATGTATCGGTCTCATATAGAAACGCTGTTGACCTGTTTGCATCCAATACCTGAGAATGCTGGGAAGATCCTCTTTCAGCTGAGCAGCAGAGAGAGTTCGGGCCAGTATATTCTAATACTTTCGGTCGCGTACTCTCGTTCACCGCCTGTGTCATTTGTACACTTTGTTTGTGCTATCAAAGCACTTCTCCCATCTGAGGTAGCGCCCCAGTTTCTCCACCATAGATGGCATGTAGTCTGACTGGGGTGCTGTACCATCTAAATATCAGCTTGCTAGTGTTTTCCTTAATAACAGTACAAATGGAGCTCTTAGCAGCTGTTTCATATATATAATCCCAGTCCTCTACATCTATTGTATCTCCCCATTCTTACTCCCTTTTAAGCAAATAAGCACATTTACTGTTCGTCTCCGAGAACAGTAAAGTGCAGTAAAGGGTAGAGATCCTGACCACCAGAGACTCAATAGACATTGCAAATAGTATAGGGAACAGAGGGCAACCCTGTCTAGTACCATTGGCTACAGTATGTGTACCATATTAGAGAGAAGACTCGCACTTCTGACTATAGAAGAGGGTGAATAATATAGTCCCTGGACTGCCCTGAAGAATTTCTCCTTGTGAAACCTATATGTCTTAAGACCGAGTAAAGGAAGCTACAATCAAACCTAACAAAGGCCTTTTCGGCATCTAGATAAGCAAGCTTGGAGTCCCATCGTTGTTGACTTTATGGGTGTGGTTGAAAATTTGGTGGACATTGTCCGAGGATTGCCTGGTGGGGATAAAACTGACCTGGTTGTGATGGACCAAGAATGACATACTCATTCAGGCGATTGGCTAGTATCTTAGCAAACAGTTTAACGTCAGTATTTATGAGAAAGCTACGGTGATAACTTGTAGCCTGTAGGGTCTTTCCCTTTTAGAGCTATGTTTGCAGAATACATTGATTCTGGTATTTGCACACCATCTAAGATTGTATTGAATACAATAGTGAAATGGGGAATTAGAATTTTGGATAATTTTTTATAATACATGTTGGTAGAAGCCACTGGGTTTCCGGGGATTTCAAATGTTTAATTTCATAGATTGTCAAAGCTATCTTCACATGAGATAGGTTGATTAGTGTCAGTATTTGCTCTAGTTTAACTTTAGTAAAATGGCAGGACTGTAAAAATGCTTCAAGGCTCGGATTAGAAATCAAATGCGGGCGTAAACTCTTGCCTCCATAAAGATCTTGGAAAAAGTTCTTAAACTCCTCTACAATTTCGCCCAGATAATTCACATCATTTTTAAGATTGATGGCATGAAGATTAATGATCCCACGTATACCCCTGAGCCTTCTGGCTAGTATAGTATGGGCTTTGTTCTCTCCCCGTAGAATTTGTGAGATGTTCATCTCAGCCTGTTCAGCCTTATCTGCTAGGCATAAATTTACTTCACCCCGGGTTTTAATAATTTCAGCTAGAATCTCGTCAGATTGGTCAAGTTTATACCTGCGTTCTAGATTTGTTCATTCAGTGGATAACTCCTGGATCCTCTTTACTCTTTTTTTTTTTTCTATGAGAGGCAAGTGTGGTTATTGTAACTCTGATAACTGCTTTATGGGCCTCCCAAACAGTTGTGTAGGGGACTTCCCGCAAACTATTTGTTTCAAAGAATAGTTTGAGATCACATTCCTGTTGCTCTAGCACCTCCAGGATGCAGAGCATGGATTTGTTTAATCTCCATTGACGGGCCATCCTTGGTGTAGCCAAATTGAGAATTGAAATGTCTATTATTGCAATATCCGATCAAGTTATACTTTTGCGTTGGGCACTGTAACAGGGACTTATCCATATTTAAATAAAGCTGCCTCTAGTGGTCTGAGAAATCCAGCAGAGAGCTTGTTAATTGCAGCTAGTCAATTAACCAGCTCCACCTGGGTAATCAGAGGAGGGTAAAACCCCTCTGCTTGGGAAAGACCGAGAGACTCCATAGCACCGTCAGAAATGAGATGACAAAGGAGAGATGTCTTGAGCACAAAGGCTGTGCTGATAACAAGACACCCAGAGACCAGACCTATATTCCTGGACAAAGAGGACCCAGGAACCTGCCAGAGGCTGGGCCCTGAAGCGAGCAGCAGGACTGCAACTCTTACATCTGAAGTTTGCCCGGAGAAATGGAGACGTCGGACCGGCATTCTAAGATAAGACTTTCCTATCCAGCCAGTCAGATAGTTAGGGCATGTAGTGTTTATTTAGTCACCAAATGGAGTAGGCTTTCTTTTTGTATGCTTTGCCTTGTTAAAGGGACAGGCTGAATAAAGCCATGTTTTAATTTCCCCAAAACTGTCTCCTGGTGTGTCCCTGTGCACATGCCTCTTATAGGCACTTTCACCACCAGTCGCGTATCCATTAATAACATATCTATCCACGACAATAGTTTATGTAGAGTTAAGAAGAATGTATAGTCCCAGGCAGAGGGTGGAAGATTCTCCAAATGTCGACTACTTGTAATTCACTTAGCATAATGGCTCAGACTTTGGATTCTTTAGTGGTTGATCATTCCACCACAGCACTAGGACTACTGGATCTATCATGTTTTGGGTTGAGTACCAAGTTAAAATCACTGCCTACTATGAGAAGGCCCTTTTTTGCCTAAATTGCCTAACAATTTTTCAAACAAGGGAATCCTAGCGGAATTTGGGGCATATAGATTAATCCGGGTCACCTGAACCCAACCAAGCAGGCCAACCAAGAGAAATAACCAACCGCCTTTATCTGTTTGAATCAGATCCACCTGAAAGGAAATGTTATTGTTAATGAGAATTGCCCCACCTCTTTCTTGTGCTGTAACAGATGAGAGATATACCTGGGAATATTGTTTATGAAACAAAATGGCTGGAGGGCTTGTTGAGTAATGATTCTCCTGCAAGAAGATTATATCTGCCGCCTCTGTTGAAGCCTTTTACATTATGGGAAATTAATTGAAGTGATGCCACGGACATATCTGATGAAATATACCATGCAGCTACATTTCTAAAAGGGTCGTACCTGGCCCAGTGAGATTCAGCATGGACTGCAGGTGGTGACCAGAAAAAAATGCGAATGGGAAAAAATATTAACCAAAGGAAAAAAAGACAGAAAATAGTCAAAAAATATTGCAAACAAACAATAATCTGGGCCCAGAAAAGACGGAACCATGTCTGACTTGGGTATGAAAACTGGTGGGGTACAGTGAACGCAGCAGCTGATCCCTGAACGCAATGTAACGGATCCAGGGAGCATCTTAATATACTCTGGCTACATTAACACGTAGTAGTCCTCTTTTCAAATCCCTTTTTTCCTCTCTCTTTATTTCCTCTTCCTCTTTTTTTTATCCCTTCCCCCTCACCTCTCCCCTCCTCCGCTCTAATATAAATGTAAGAGAATTGCATGAAATGACTGACCGTAGGTGGCCAGGTTGTAGTAGAAATTGTTTAGGCCAGTGTTTAGTAAACCTTCTCCCGTGACCCACGCCCACACCAGGCTTCTGGGGCAACCACCTAACATGCTATTAATATGCAAACAAAAAGGGCGTTCACCTGGGAGCAGGCGCATCGGTTATTCCCAAATCCTGGTGTGGCCAAGGGTCACGAGGAGAGTTTAGAAAAACATTGGTGGAGGCTGTAAAGAGCCAAAGGGTGAGATGTCATCTAGGCCAGGGTTGCGCAAAGTGGGGGGCGTGAGATTTTCTGGGTGTGAGCAGCTGTTATAGAGGCCTCGCACTACCCCGAAGGCATTTCAAATAAATGCCGGGGATCGCATGAGGCCTCTGTAATTTTTTGCTTACCTTGTTTCCAGTGACACGCCTCCATGGCAACCAGTGTCAAATGACCATGGCAACGTGACGTCACATGACCTCACAATATCATTTGACACCAGAGCCGTGCAGGGAGGGGGGAAGGGGGCGCGAGCCGGAGGGGAGAGGAGACAGGGGGGGCACTTTAAGGTAAGTTTTCGCACCCCTGATCTAGGCAGCTCCATCGGGAATGGTGCAGTTCAGAAACAGAACCATATACCAGTACCAGTGCAGGAGGGTTTATAGTTAACATGATGTGAACACTATGCTCTTGCCGCTAAGGATGGGTGAATCCGTCGTAATCCATTCCCGGATTTTCGCTGATTTCCCCCCCAAAATCCGTTTCACAGTGGGAAATCCACAAACTAATTTGGGCGGTTTCAATCCGCGCGGTTTCATGAAAATCCACCATTGGATACAACCCGTTGGCGGATTCAGCGATCCGTTGCCGGATTCCTAAGAGTAGGGGGGTTAGGTTTTCATGAAAGGGAATTGGGGTAAGGGGTTAAGGTTTTTAGGGTAGGTGATTAGGGTAAGGGGTTTAGGATAAGGGTTTTTGGGTAGGGAGCAGTGTTAGTATTTGGGGTTAAGATAAGGGATCTTAGAAAAAGCAACTGCTAAGTCAGTATGGCATTTTCCTACCAAGCGGTATCTGGCTTGCGATAACTCTTTCTGAATACCTTGATAATACGAATCTCATACTGTGAGGTAGGAACATGCCAACCCGATCGATATGGCAGCCAGCTTATCAGAGCTACCTGAATAGGCACCTATGTGAGTTAAACTCATACAGGCTTCTGGAGAGGGGTTCTGCTTTAATGGAGCAGTGATGCTTAGGATTTTCTTCTTGTTTTTTTTAAACATTGGTGGAAAGCAGATGATCTCTGGAGCGGAACCTCGTTTATTCCAGCTCCGGGGCCCACCTGCTTCTGAGATAATTACCTCTGCGGTACTGTCCCTTCCAGGGTAAACCATATGGAGGTGCAAAGGTCCCGCAGCATGACGCTGGCCAATATGAAGCCACAATGTCATCTACACGTCCGTCATATAACCGCAGCACCTTCAGAGGGGAACATCTCAGGAAGCAGGGGGTCCCCTGAGCTGAAATGAATGCTATCAAGCTCCAGATTCCCCCTGCTTCCCACCTGTGAGGTTATTCTTTTTTCGATGGAATGCTCCTTTGACTTATACAGCTCAACCCCGTTATAGCGCGATCCGTTACAACGCGAATCCGCTTATAACGCGATGCACGCATGGCTCCCATTTTTCGTATTTATGAATACTTTACAACACAATTATTGGTATCTTAAATACTTTGTTGTACAGTGCATACAATTGTACATTATTTCTAACGCGATCCGCTTATAACGCGATGTGATTGTTTGGACCCCAAGCACAGCGTTATAAGGGGGTTGAGCTGTAGTTACACTTATTTAGTTTTACAGCTAGTACTTCTATCCATGCTGTGTGCTTTGGAAAATGAAAACTAGGAGTGTAATGTTGGAGATTTGGTACTTACACCAGGGGAATATTCACGTCGGTTTACCACTCGCTTGATAAACAGCTGCTTCTTGGGCCTCACGTCAGAAGGCCGTCGCACGTGTACAAGAGCAGCTGATAATTGACATTGTTCAATGTTTTTTTATAATGAAATCAACACTCATGGTAACCGCACTGCACCAACAGATGAGCCTGTCGGTAAGAACATACATACAGGAACATAAGTGGATGAAAAGAAATTCAATGTACAGGAACTAATTATACAATGTGGGAATAAGAGCATACAATAAAAATATAAAATAGATGTAAAGGAAGAGAACAATTTATCTCAGAAAGCTTACAGTTTGGTTATAAAATCTACAACAAATGAAAATATCCCCTGTGAGCACATTCACATGTCTCAGGTCTGTAACCCTGCTTTTCACCATTATCTCCTGGATCCACTGCAGCAAAGGATTCTGGGAAATGACATGCATTTGAGCCCACAGTGTCACCTTTTGCTTCAGCTTTTCAGCATAGCCTGGGTTAAAGTGCATAGTCAGTAAACCTACTCACAGACAGCTATTTCAACCTTTTGGGCCTTATCAGTGCTGTAGCGCAACCAGAGGGGGAGGGGGGTGGAGGTTGTGGCAGGAGAAGAGGACGATGGATGACCATGGGAGCAGGGCAGCAGAGGAATCAGGAGTTAGACGGCCGGAGCAGGGTGGCAGAGGAGTTGGACAGCCGGAGCGGAGAAGGGGGCAGAGGAGGAGGACGGCCGAGTTGAAGCGCGCCCCAGCGGTCCGACCCGGGAAGTCTTCAATGACTTCCATTGTCTGCCGCTGGTACAGCATGCTCCTCCCCGGCACGCGCTTCCAGTTAAAACCAATAAAAAAAAACGGAAATTAAGCATAATTTCTTATTGAATCAGACCTCTTGTAGCAGCCCTGCCGCAGAGCAAGTATGGACACTAAAACAAGTGCGCACCATTTAAACGCGTCAATCTTTTCCCGGTGTTAACACTTATAAACACAGATATTTTTATTAATATAAAAACGCCGGAAAAACAAAAAAGTAAACCCCGATTTCACCGAAAAATTTACACCGGAATCCCTACTTACAGTATAATGCAAGCAGAGTAATTTTGATGCAGTCCCTACATCCCTACTGTCCCTACATGCCACGTAAATAACACTTGCACTGACGGCTGGGAGACTTCTCACACAGAGAGAGGGGGCCCAAGGGAGTCCAACCGTCACAATTATGATAAAGGCAAAGTATCAGGATGATATCAACTTGTTACATTGATACTCTGTATGACTGTATTAGTATTAAATTACTTCTCAAATAGCTTGATGCATCAAACAGTTTGACTAAATGTATTTGCTAATGGATTGCATGTGTATGGCTAATGGTTACAGATACAGTGCTAATGGTTACAAATGTGTTGCTAATGCCCCTTTCTAGATGTTGTAAAACAGAATTATAGCGCACACTTTTTCTTGTCTGGCTACTAGATGTGACTAGGTTAATTCCTGTGGTGACAGTGATAAAATAATGACACACAATACATTGTCGTTGAAATTACAGAGTAATCTGTGCAGGTTTTTTTAGATTAAAAAAAGCAAAGTAACATTTCTGAAATGACGAAACACATAATTAAAACTGGAGGTGGTAGAGTTTGAATTTTTTAAATCTTAGGAAATAAAAATATCACTTGTGAGTACATTCCCATGTCTCAGACTGGAACACAACCCTGCCTTTCCCCGTTATCTCTTAGGCTGCGTTTATAGTACTGGCTACGGCAACTGCGACGTTGCGCAGCGCCGTAGCAAGTACATGTTGTCCGTTGCGGGTGCCCATAGTGGGCGTGGCCGTGACGGCGACCGCGGGACGTCAGCCGCCGCGATCGCTGGATGCCAGGAGATTTTGATATTTCCAGCGATCAAGCGGTAACATCACGGGCACGTGAGCGGTTCAGCCAATGAGGGAGAACCGCTCACGGCAACGCCTCCGCCACGCCCCCCAGTCGCAATCTCTGGTCTCTTGCACCGGAGTGCAGGAATCGCTGTAGGACGGCGACGGCTGACGTCACGCGGCCGCGTCGCCGTCGCCCCTACGATAAACTCGGCCTTAGCACATAACGCTTCCAGTGAAGCCAGGGATTCTGGGTAATGACATATAAATGAGCACTGTGCGTGTCACTCTTTGCTTCCTGTCCATGCATCTCCCCATAAGCTTATGCCTGTCACATTACACAACTTGGTAATGACATGTAAGTGAGCACAGTGTCACCTTTTGTGTCTAATCCATTTTAACATGGAGCCGATAAATGTATGCCTGCTGTATTACACGGCTTTAAAAAAAATCTTAGCAAAATAGTATTGGCCCCATCTGGCATAGAGTGCCAAGGTTTGGGAATGTCTGAGTCCAACATTCTTAACCCGCTCATCTCTAGTTTTAAGTATGTGTTTCAGCATTATAGATTTGTTACTTTGCTTCTTCTTTTTTTTTTTTTTTTTTAATCTAGGACAGAGAATTATGATAACAACACCCCATACTGCTTATGCCAATAATTTGTGCATAAAGGAATTGTACAACAAGCAGTGGGAAGAATTCTAAAGCAAATCAAACTCTCACATGTGAGCACATTCACACGTTCATCTCTTAGCCCAGGGGTGCGCAAACTGGGGGGCGCAAGATTGTTTTGGGGGTGGGGGGCTCGGGTGCTTGCAGAGGTCCCGTGCTCTTCCCCAAGGCATTTACATTAAATGCTGGGGGACAGTGCGAGGCCTCTGTAACCTCTACTTACCGAGGTTCAGCCGGCTTCAGGACACGTGACCATGGCATCGTGGCGTCAAATGACGCCGCGGGTCATGTGATGTCACGGTTGCCATGGTAACGTGCCATCAAATTACGCCGCGGGTCACGTGACGTGACTTCACATGACCCCGCAGTGACATTTGACGCCGCACCGAGGTAAGGGGGGGGGGGGGCGGGCGTGACAACGGAGGAGAGCAGGGAGGAGGGGGCGCAGCAAGAAAAGTTTGTGCACCCCTGTCTTAACATGCAGTGCTTCCACTGCGGCCAGGGGAAATTCCCTTCCAAAGCAAAGTGGCAACTCAGAGAAAATGCACAATATGTGCTATATATAATAAGTTCCATAAATATTCTGTTATATCAATGGTCCGCCACAAAAGGATGGAACAGCGCGCTTTCACAACAGTTATCATTATTGTCTTCTGGCAGTGAAGGGGTTCTACACAGTTTCTTATCTTCTTCTAATGTGTGATATGGTAGAATTAGGGTAAAAAAAAAAACCCTCTTAAGACAAATTACCCGACGCCATGCTGAGATTTGCAATGTTACTAAGAAAAGTTATGGTCTACTTGTTATCATCAATATACAAAGGAATTCCTATTTCTTCTGCAAAGCTTTGAGGCTTTTGTCCCCCCCCCCCGTCCCCCCATTTGTTCTGAGTAAAAGAGGGAACGGAGATAACCATTTCACTGCACCGTAGAGAGGTTGTGGGATTGTAACACACTTTATGATTGTCTGTTTTAGGGAAGTGCAGCAGAACGCTGGCACTAACTTCCTATTGGAAAAGGGAAGGGTAGAGTCATACGTGTGTTTTTTTCTCTCTCACTGCCCCCCTCTTTCACCATGCTCTCTCTGTGCCCTTCTCTCTCACCATGCTCTCTCTGTGCCCTCCTCTGTCACCATGCTCTCTCACTGCTCCCCTCTCTCACCATACTCTCTCACTGCCCGCCTCTCACCATGCTCTCTCACTGCCCCCTCTCTCACCAAGCTCTATCACTGCTCCCGATCTCTCACCATGTTCTCACCATCCTCTCTCTGTGCCCCCTCTCTCACCATGCTCTCTCACTGCTCCCCTCTCTCACCATGCTCTCTCACTGCTCCCCATCTCTCACCATGCTCTCTCACTGCCCCCTCTCTCACCATACTCTCTCACTGCCCCCTCTCTCACTGCACCCTCTCTCACCATGCTCTCTCACTGCCCCCTCTCTCACCATACTCTCTCACTGCTCCCCTCTCTCACCAAGCTCTATCACTGCTCCCGATCTCTCACCATGTTCTCACCATGCTCTCTCTGTGCCCCCTCTCTCACCATGCTCTCTCACTGCTCCCCTCTCTCACCATGCTCTCTCACTGCTCCCCATCTCTCACCATGCTCTCTCACAGCTTTCCATCTCTCACCATGCTCTCTCACTGCCCCCTCTCTCACTGCACCCTCTCTCACCATGCTCTCTCACTGCCCCCTCTTTCACCATGCTCTCTCACTGCACCCTCTCTCACCATGCTCTCTCACTGCCCCCTCCCTCACCATGCTCTCTCACTGCCCCCTCTCTCATCTTGCTCTCTCACTGCTCCCCTCTCTCACTGTCCCCTCTCTCACTGCCCCCTCTCTCACCATATTCTCTCATTGAGTATATATATTTGAAGAACAGCCGAGCAAACTAATTTCTCAGTTTGCCGACAAAGGATATGACTCTGATATGGTCCAAGAATCATTTTTAAAAGTCAAGGCCATGAACAGAATTGAACTGTTGAACAAATCGAGAGGTAACTGTCTGAGCAGAGCTATTGGAGACAATGGGGAAGGCAAATCTTTTAAGAATGGAGTTACATTTATTACTAAATATAGTGGGTATTCCAGTAGAATCACTGGAATACTCAATCGTCACTGGAAAGTGTTGATGTGTGACCCTCTTTTAAATAAATATCTCACATCTAGGGCACCTGTGGTCTTTCGCAAAGCCTTTAATGTCAAGAATCAGCTAGCTCCAAGTAGAATGAGAGAGACCCATATGGTGGTTAACTCCAGCTCATCCCCCTCTGGCAATTTCAAATGCGGTAGGTTAAGATGCACTATGTACAAGCATCTTACCACCGGCAATTCCTTTGCATCTGCCTCCAATGGATCCATTCATTCCATTAAAAGTCGGATTGATTGTCTCACCACACATCTGGTGTATGCTTTGTCTTGTGCCTGCAACATTCAGTACATAGAGGACGTTTGGTACGTCCTAAGTACTAGATACTTAGAGCATCGAAGGGCTATCATCAAAGGGGTCCTTACACATAGTGTTCCTCGACACTTTTCCACCATGCACTCTAAGGACCGCACGAGTCTCAGAATTACAGGCATTGAATCTGTCTCCAGTTCCAAATTGGGAGGAGACAAGTTCAAAACACTATGCATTCGTGAGTCCTACTGGATCTACTGTTTAGGTACATTGGCTCCACTGGGACTCAACGAATGCATAGACACAAGCATTCTAGTGTGAGTATTATCTTTCTGGTCCTGCTTCTTTTTGCACCATTTCTGACAAAATATTTTTAACTGTTGCTCAAGCAGTCATCGTTTGTCTCCAGGTGCGGCTGAGTGCCCTTGAGCATGCACGCTCCTATGGGCGTGCATGCCAGGACATACACCCGCACACTGTATCCTACTTCTCTCATGCTGGATTAGCTTTCTATTATCATTATGTTCCCTTCCCACCCAGCCTTCCACTCCATGTTTTATTTTTTCTAAGCTCTTTTAACCTTTTAGTTATCTATTTCATTTTTTATTTTTATTAATGTCATTAATTTGGCACTTGTTTATGTAATATACATCACTTCGTAATATAATAATGTAATGTAATATACCCCCACTGTACCGCCAAGCGGAATACAGTATGTTGACGCTTTACAAATAAACGATGAAAATAATAATATGTTATATTATTATATAACATGATAAAAATATGATCTTGTATACATTATATAATACAAACATAGTTCATTAAGATGTCATTTTGTTGTCCAGAACCCCTGAATGTCACTCATTTTAACCACTAAGCCAGAAAGGTCCCAGAAAGATTGGTATACTTTGCTTTTTTTTAATGAACCAACTACATATCAGCCTGCAGAGGAAGTTTATGCACAAGAAAAGCGTGTATGGTGAATATGCTGGTGCATTGAAAGGTAGCAGAGCCCACAAAGTCTCTTATTCATAGGCAGACATGATACATTGTATCTTCTCCGGGCATGCTGCCTCCACCCTGTGCAGCACTCACTCCTCAGCTGTCCATTCCCCCAGCAGCCTGTGGAGATACTGAAAGCTATGAAGCCCAATCAGGAGTCCCGTGTGCCTGGGACAGACCGGCTGCACTACCAATGGCATGGAGAGGGGCGGGGGGAAGCGCTGCTGTGCTTAGCCGGGGCTGTGCTGGGCTGTGTGTGGGTTGAGCTGGCGGTGGGGAAGGAAGAGGAGGAGAGAGTGGGTGCTGGCTGGGGCTGGATACCTTGGACAAGCTGCGGTAGGTGGCCCTCAAAGTTGCTGTAAGTCCTATTTCCCTTATCCCCCCCCCCCCCCACCTTCCCTTGTAGGTTACAGCATGAGGTAGGTTCCAGACACCCCACTGCAGGGAGGCTGCCTCTGCATCAGCCATATCCCTTGGGATGCTCCCAGCATGGGGCTGACCCTGTGGAATGACCCTAAAACTATGGGGTGGAACGGGGGAAAAAAATACCATAAATAGGATTTGATGATCAGCATCTGTATCGGGGCAAGTTCTTCCAATGTCTCACCCGTTGCTAACTTTTGGAGCCTTTAAGAGGATATCCATGCATTACATACCCTCTGTTGATTTTAATATATATATTTTTTTAAAGGGTTATCACAAGGTTGTGTTTGATCACGTTGAGCCTTTACCTCCCTGTGTCAATGAATAAGAAGCCGCAGCCTTTCTGATGACTGCTTTCCAGCATGTTTACTTATAGGGAAACACATTGTGACCGATCACATTTCTGGGGAAATAATTAAATGCATTCAGCAGAATCCCCTTTAAAATGCTTCCCCTGCAGTCAGACCTGTAGGGCGTGGACCTGCTATTCCTTGACACTTTCACTGCCACATGAGCTAGTGGATCATTGGGATCAGGGCTCGTATGGTACTTTGGCATTGAAGGGTACTAAGGCTTGAGAGATGTGGGTATCATCTTCTTTGCCTTGTGTATACAGGTTTTATATACTGTACTATATACCTGTATTCTTTGTGCAACGATTTTTCATTATATACACATGTAAACTTCTTTTATGTTTAACCTGTTAAGTGCTGGGAAGACTAGAAGGAAATCCCTTTGTCTCCGTGATCCTCTTGTGGAGTAATGTGCACATGATTTTTTGGGGGTGGGGGAGAACAGTTGGGGGTGGGGGTGGGGGAGAACAGTTGGGGGGGGGGGGGAGAACAGTTGCTGGCATTTCTCAACTTTTGTGATGCTGCCAATGAGGCCATTAAAAAGTAAATAATCCGTTCCAGTTGTGGGACGGTCGCCATTTAGAGAGGTGCTAATATCTTGAAATGGGCTTTTTAAAATGTGTAGGCCATTCCTCTTTAAACTTTGCTGTACTCCTGTAAAAGATGACATGAATCTAGGATCATGTGACCTACATGCTGCCTTTTAATGCCGTGTGTGTGTGTGTGTGTGTGTGTGTGTGTGTGTGTGTGTGTGCCGCGCACAATTTTTCACTATTGGGGAAAAAAATGGTAAAAGTGTAAATTTCGCCTGATTTTTGTGAACTTAAGTGAAAATTTCACACACCTCAAACGCCGTTACTGCCCCCTATGTGTGCGCCACTCTAATGCGTTCTGTAATGGTTACCCAAATACTGTGGGGCTTAAAAACGCAACCCTTTAACTGCCAGAGGGTCCTGCAGCGCGTTGCGGAGTGTCTGTTCTCTTCTGCGTGTTCAGCGAGATGGGGTGGCAGACCCTTTCTGGCACTGAAGCGGTTAAACCAACGTGGTGATATATTTTACCCTATTAATAACGTTTACCTGTCATGCTAATAACAGCAGTCAGCCCTAGAGGACAGAAAAGGGGTGTTCTTATACCACTTCTCTGCCTCTCCAAAAGGGGTACTACACCATTTACCATTTTGTGTACTCGGTCGAAGATTGAGGCACCTTTGCTGAAGCAGGGACATCTTGAGAACCGGTGGCCCTGGGGGATGGGAGTTGCCCACCCCAAGTGTACACACATTCGTTATCCGAGGACGATAGTGTGGAACTTTCTTGATTTTTACTATGACTCTTCTGAGCTTTTTTTTGTTCTTGCACCTGCAAGAAGAAGTCTCTTTGATCCAAAAAAATCTAAACACAGTACTTGGAAAACTGACGGCACGAGCTCTGATGTTTCTTTTGATCTCTGTGCAACAGGAGTATTGTGCAACTCAGCAAATGGCAAAATACCAACTATGTAGTATGTATGGTTGAATACATTGTGGCAGCGATTCCCAACATGCGATGCAGGAACCCATAGGGTTTTGTAAGGTGTCTCCAAGGGGTTTGCCAAAAAAATGGTGGATACCAGGCAGTATAGCTGGTTACTGAGCCTGTGTGAGGACTGGGCACTTAGTAAGACCCCAACTGCACCTTAGTGTGGGTGGTACAGCTGTCAATTACAGCAGGAGCTTCCAAAGATGCTCCCCACAATGCTTTGCATGCACAGCAGCAAGGCTTTATGGCAGGGGTGCGCAAACTTTCCCCCGTGTGCACCCCTACCTGCTCTCCTTGGTGCCTCGCACCCCTGCCCAGCCCCGGCGTCAAATTACGTGCGGGGTCATGTGACGTTACGTTGCCATGGTAACGTGGCATCAATTGACGCCGGGCTACCAGGACGACACGTCGTGGGAAGGTAAGTGTATTATACAGGCCTTGCGTGGTCCCTAGCATTTAATTGCCTCGGGGTAGAGCGCAGGACCTCTATAACTGCCGCGCTCCCCCCAGAAAATGTAGTGCACCCCTGCTTTATGGGACGGGACTTTGGAAGCTCCCGCAGTGAGTGACGGTTATACCCAGTAGGCGCCCCTCCCCCCCCCGAGCTCAGGACACTATACTGACTGGGATCGGTCACACAGGTTTTGGTGCAATGGTCTGATGCGTTGGCAATAAGGTTTATTATTTTGAGGTTTGTGGAACAAATATTTTATAGCAGAGGGAGAACCATGTAATAGGTTGGGAACTGTTGTTTTATTTATTTATAAAATATTTTACCAGGAAGTAATACATTGAGAGTTTCCTCTCGTTTTATGGTAATAAAACACTAAAATTGTAGCAGTTAGACAACACAGTGTTACCATCCATAACGGTTGCATAGTAATCCACATTTACTTGGTGATTGTGTATAAGTAATCAGTTGTTCATTTGCTGGTTTGTGCTGTCTGTAGCATGTTCTGCGTGCCCTGAGATAATGGGCGTTCAGTCACATGGCAAACCCTTACTATAGGCCTCCAATTACGCCTTATTCCAAGCCTACATTTGAAGTTCCCTTAGTTGAGCATACAGTAGACTGCCTGAAGCTGACCCATATATCTCTTTACAGCACCAGGAAGCCATGTATTGCCCCAGGGAAATACATTCCTCTCCCCCTCTATGCTTCATGAGTTGTTGAACCATATACTACAAACAGTCATCACAATCGCTGTTTGTCTTGGAATAAATTAAATGTCTTTGCCTATAAAGTGTGAGACCAATGTCTGTGAACCAGCGCTGTCTTACTGCAGACATTTTTATCACCCAGTAATTCAGTTAACACATTTTTAATGTTCGTTTCTTGGTGCAAGGTTTTTTTTTTTTGTTCTTAGTGGTTTTTCCCCAATAATCACACCTAAGATTGATTTTTAGTATTTTCTATTTGCTCTGAATGTGCTTTTTATCGCAGACTCCATAAATATACAGACACTCTTGCATGGGCATCATCAATAAATCATTAACTTTATTCAAATCAATAGAAAATCCAGACTGGGTAACCAGCTTTCTCTGTGCTCACGTTTACGTTTTGTTTTGGGAAGTGAAAGCACAAAAGTTTGGTCCATAAAAGTTTATCAGTGGTTTTAACACGGCGGAGTTTCATGTTGCATCTCTGTATCGATTTGCTGTACAAGCCATAAATCAAAGTGAGACTCCATGAACTCTGACAATATTGTATATTGCAGGTAACGCCTGGCTACGTTTTTGGAACAGTGTATTTATGATTAAAACATCTAGTTCAGAGATGCACAACTCCAGTCTTCAAGGGCCCCCAACAAAGTCAGATTTTCAGGATATCCCTGCTTCAGCACAGGTGGCTCAGTCGAAGACTGGAGTTGAGAACCCCTGCCGTAACTAGAATGAAAACTCTGTCTAATGTTTATTCTGTAATCTTTGTTATTGTTCGTCTGGCAATTGGGCTTTTTTGCCTAAACGTGCAAAGCTCCATACAAGCTGCTACAGTAAGTGACCACTGTATGTTTAATGGATGTCCATGCTCACAATTAGGCTATGTTTCCTGGTCTGAAATGTTGTATTTTTGATTTAGTATATCATTGCCAGAAAAAGCCATCACACGCGGATAATAGCAGGGAAGATATTGCTGTGTGCGGTTTAATTGTATGTACAAATTTGTTGGGAACATCCAGATGAACCTTTTCTCATATTTGCCATTGACTAGTATCTGAGAGTATATGGAGACTGCAATGCCGAATAAATAGTGTTACCTTTTTTGAGCCTAAATTTCCCAAGACTGTCAACAGATCTAAAAATGTATTCTTCAGTACCTGAAAACGCTGTGTAATGCGGCAGGCATACGCTTATAAGGAGTCCGTGTTAAAATGGACAGAAAGTAAAAGCTAGTGTGGATTCATTTGCAGGTCATTACCCAGAATCCCTTGCTGCAGTGCTAGCATTGTATGCCAAGAGATAATGGTGAAAGGCAGGCCTGTCTGAGACGTGAATGTGTAAACAAGCGGTATTTTTATTTGAAGTACCTTAGAAAATTAGGCATTACATGGGTATGAGAAATAGATCCGCTTTGTAAATAAGCGCACCCCTTTTAAACTATGCCGTATTCAGTCTTGCATGTCAGTTTGTTTTTGTTTAGTCTTCTGCACTGCCCTTGTGCCATCCTTTTTTGAGCAAAAACAATAATACCTAACTCCTCCTGCAGAACTGTATGTGGCGTTACATAATCCCAGTGGAATGTGTGCAGGGAGTTGTGCTTCCTGTTTGCTGCTTGTGGAAGTAAGAGGAGACAGTCTGGCACAGAATGAATGCAGATCTGTAAGGTGTTAACTGATCACATTTTATTTATTTATAAAATATTTTACCAGGAAGTAATACATTGAGAGTTACCTCTCGTTTTCAAGTATGTCCTGGGCACAGAGTTAAGACAAATAATACATGGTTACAAATACAGTTACCTAAATGAGCAGGGTATACATTATATACAAGACATTGCATGCACAGTTAGAGATTATATTATGGGCGTATGAAACAGTTACAGACCAGATTAAAATGTGTGACAGCCTTAGACATTGGCGCTGTTTCATTTTGACAAACAGAATTCTGTATGTGGAGATTGTTGGCTTAGATCCAAAGTATGGACAATTCCTACCAATATTTAATTGTGTGAAATCTCCTCCTTTTAATTGTGAACATCCACAGTTACTTTAACGCTGTATGGCCATTTGGTTACATTGCTCTGTTTCAGTCTAGGGTATTTTCATCCCACAATGCTTCGCAACTCTCCTCCTGTCTTTCTTGACTCTTTTTCTGCTATCTCGGAGGAGGATGTATCACTGCTGATCTCCTCTTCGCCCTCTACCACTTGCCCACTTGACCCCATTCCCTCCCATCTCCTAAAACCTCTTGCTCCTTCTATAATCCCTATGCTCACACAGATCTTTAACTCTTCCCTCTACTCTGGTACCTTTCCTTCATCCTTCAAGCATGCAACCGTTATACCATTACTCAAAAACAGCAAGCTTGACCCTACCTGTCCTTCTAACTATCGACCTGTCTCCCTCCTGCCTTTTGCCTCCAAACTCCTTGAACGTCTTGTATTCTCTCGATTGCTACACTTTCTCAACACCTATTCTGTACTAGACCCTCTACAATCTGGCTTCCGCACTGCTCACTCTACTGAAACAGCCCTCACTAAAATAACTGACGACCTCCACGCTGCCAAAGACAGAGGTCATTACACTCTGCTCATATTACTCGACCTCTCTGCAGCATTCGACACCGTGGACCACCCTCTTCTCCTTCACATTCTCCATACTCTTGGTATTCGGAACAAAGCTTTATCCTGGATCTCCTCTTACCTCTCCCATCGTACCTTCAGTGTCTCTTTTGCTAACACCTCCTCCTCCTCTATTGATCTCTCTGTGGGGGTACCCCAGGGCTCTGTCCTGGGACCCCTTCTCTTTTCTCTCTACACACTCTCTCTAGGTGACCTAATCACATCTTTTGGGTTTAAATATCACCTCTATGCTGACGACACACAAATTTACCTTTCAACCCCTGACCTTACACCTGCTATACAGACCAAAGTTTCTGAATGCCTCTCTGGAATATCATCCTGGATGGCCATCCGCCGACTGAAACTTAACATGGCAAAAACAGAGCTCCTTATACTACCTCCCAAACCTGGCCCTACTACATCCTTCCACATTGCTATTGGAAATACGATCATTCACCCAGTAGCCCAAGCACGCTGCCTAGGGGTCACACTTGATTCCTCTCTCTCATTCTCCTCTCATATTCAAAACGTTTCTAAAACTTGTCGCTTTTTCCTCCGCAATATCACAAAGATACGCCCTTTCCTCTGTTACTCAACTGCTAAAACTCTGACTCAGGCCCTCATTCTCTCACGTCTCGATTACTGCAACCTCCTGCTGTCCGGCCTTCCTACCTCTCACCTGTCTCCCCTACAATCTATCCTAAACACTGCTGCCAGAATCACTCTACTCTTTCCTAAATCTGTCTCAGCGTCTCCCCTGCTGAAATCCCTCTCCTGGCTTCCGATTAAATCGCGTATCTCACACTCAATTCTACTGCTCACTTTTAAAGCTTTACATTCTTCTGCCCCTCATTACATCTCAGCCCTAATTTCTCGCTATGCACCATCACGACTCTTGCGTTCTTCTCAAGGATGTCTTCTTTCTACCCCCTTTGTATCTAAAGCTCTCTCCCGCCTTAAACCTTTCTCACTTTCTGCCCCACACCTCTGGAATGCTCTTCCCCTCAATACCCGACTTGCCCCCTCGCTATCCACCTTTAAGACCCACCTTAAGACACATCTGCTTAAAGAAGCATATGAGTAGCACTGGATAATCATGGACACTTGACACAAAGCTTGGCCTCCTGCAGACGCACTTACTAGTATTCCCTCCTACTGTCTCTGTACGTTCTCCCTACCTACCATTAGATTGTAAGCTCCTCGGAGCAGGGACTCCTTCCTTAATGTTACTTTTACAGTATGTCTGAAGCACTTATTCCCATGATGTGTTATTTATATTTGTTATTTATATGACATGTATTACTACTGTGAAGCGCTATGTACATTTTATGGCGCTATACAAATAAAGACATACATACATACAT
The DNA here is from genome assembly GCF_040206685.1 of Ascaphus truei. Classification (NCBI taxonomy): domain Eukaryota; kingdom Metazoa; phylum Chordata; class Amphibia; order Anura; family Ascaphidae; genus Ascaphus; species Ascaphus truei. The sequence goes on from NC_134498.1 coordinate 34,371,141, forward strand.
ACATACATTTTGATATACCAAACAGATGAAAGAACGCACAGCATGTGGTTTGTGTTTGGCAAATAGAGGATCTAAATGCAGATTGAGAAATGTAATCTACATTATTTTCCCTGCCTCCCATTTTTTATTTGGGTTCATGGCTTTCTTTAAACCAGAGATTCATGGCTCGATCAGTGACAATGATTGACCTACCTGTGCTGAAGCAGGGATAACCATAAAACCTGACCTGTTGGTGGCCCTTGAGGACCGGAAGTCGGCCGCCCCTGTTCTAAAGCATCAACCAAAAATAATTATAGAATTTCCTGCTTTCATAACGTGACACAGCAGACCTGGGAAGGGATGGTGATTTGGGACTATTTTAAAGCACAAGTCCCTCAAAATGCTTGTAACATACAAAATACTATTAAAATATTCAGCATTCTCAGCTCTTAAAGTTCTCCTTAAAATCACATAATAAGCATGAAAGACCCATTAAACGGCTTCTTATATTTCTCATCTTATGGCATGTATTTCATATTAAATCCTCTAGCAGTTAAGGACACTGGCGAAAGTACAATTAATGTTATGCCTCCGTTATTTAAGGAGAAACTCTGGGAGGCAGGAAGCATCTGAAGGTGTTAATTGAGATTGATGTAATCATACTTTTGTTAAACACATTTTAGTAAGATTTAAGTTGGCACAATTCCTTTTGTTTAGTCTGAATGCCTTAGAGCCGAGCTCTGACTCCAAGCATGCTACCTCCATAACCTCCCCTCCGATCAAATTTCAGGCTGGTGTTTGATTACTAACTTTACTGCATTCCTACAATTCCCAACCTACTAACTGTTCTTCAGATAGGAATTCTCAACTCTCAGGCCAGGGATCAGGGATTGTAGCTAATGGAAGGAAACCTCCATCAGACCTGTCACCCTGTGACTTTAAATGATTAGAAGGCTGTGCTGTTTCATACCTGTCTTCATGGCCGTCCATCACGGAACAGAACGTTTTTCTTTCTCCTGGGTGAGTGCTATAACATACTTCTCTCTTCTGTATAACAGACGCCGTGTAGGGATTTAATGGTAACGCTCTAGATCAGTTCATTTTCCAAAGGGCTGGATTAGAAAACATTTTGGAAGGGCCATCCATCATTGTGCAGTAATGGGATTTTACATCTATATCTAAAAAGACTAAAAAAAACAGCAATCCTGTCCATTTTGCCTTTTGGTCGGCAGGAGAGGAGTTATACAGTTTTTTGTTCTGGGCCCTCACCTTGTAGAAGGCAGTATTGCACTGCCGAAACGTTGGTTTCTTAGGCACATTAAATTCACTTGCTGATTAAGACCGAGTGCCTGCTTCTTTTCTACCCAGATACCTTGTTCTCCGCATGGTTTAAGTTGCCCGTAGTGGACACTTCCCGGATTTCCAAAGTTTTCTACCATGGCCTTCCAAGAGGAAGCTGTGATGGGGCCGCTCCCTCCATGACGTTGCAATTTCCTGTGGGCCCACAGGACCGATGAGATTTGGTGACCTTTTTTGCTTCACCTAAAGTGGAGAAAGCGCAGGGAACTAAATTGGTAAGGATCTCTGGGACCAGGTGTCTCTAAAGCTAAAAATCAGTGCAGTCCATCTCCGGAGCACTCCCCCATTTTATTTTTCTTCTTTAAAAGAAAATGAGTAGGCGAGATTGCTGCTCTAAAATGTTCCATGTCTCAACACTTTGTAAGAATTTATAAAGATCTATACCACATATTTTATTACTTTGGCTTTATAATGAAATTCTGTGTGAAAATTTGCACTTGGCTGCTTGAGCCAGTGAAATGAACAGCAGCAGACCATCCAGGGGGTACTGCAAGGTCTTCTGGGGGCTGGCTTTGGTGCATTGCCTGCACGTTGAAGAGCTCTGGTTTAGATGCTTGGTTGGGTCACTGAAGGCATCAGTGCCACTTGGTAAACAACTTTGCTTCATTGACACATTAAACGCTGGTAACTCATCCACATGTCTCACCTGCTCTTTCAGATTGTGTCTTTATTGTTATTTGCTGTTGCAGTATTGCACTAATTCTGTCTTTTCTCAAACTGCTAATTGTGCGTGAGGAGAGAAACTTCTATAGAGATACTGGAGCGTGGGCTTTGTGTAGTCTGTGCCACAATCTTCAGCTTCATTTGGCACCCTCAAAGTTTTACTGCTACTGATAAAGGGGTCCCCTGTAACACTGCATATTGTGTACAAATAAACGCTGAAACTAAACTTGTGGAATTGCAAAGCCTTTTAAAACCTGTTTGGCCCCATTCACACGATTCTTGGATGGTGGAGACACAGACAAGATGTTGGTTCCAGCAGGAGCCCGTCCTCTCAGTTACATAAGGAAAATAAGAATGCAAATGGGGTCAGCCACTGTCTATTCAGCTTCAATGCTTATAAACAATGGTATTTTGTTTGAGTGAAATTAAAGTGGTTGGCAACTGGTATCGCATGGAACTGTTCTGACATTGTCACTGCCAACTTGGTCCGCTTTCATCCAGTGCCCTGCTTATTTCCTCCATGTTGATTCCATATCAAACCTGGAAACTGTTTTTAAATGGGTAATTCCCATATAATGTCTCCTGCGAGTGTTTGGAATCGGTCACTGTCTGACAAACGGCTAGAAGAGCCAGTTAGATACTGTGAGACCGCTGTTCGCCCCGTTACTGGCAGAAAAGTACCCCCGACTTCAGCTGTAGTTATTTTTAGCCGATAACTGCGATCAGCCGAGTATAGTGAATGTTCCTGAAAAACCTAAAATATAATAGGAGCGAATAACAACCATTGATGGAAATAAGAGGTTTGGTTCCATAATCTAGGAATGAAGCCGTCTGCTTATTCATTGTAGTAAGGATTTATTATCTATAAATTCTACTAACCACCTGTTTTTTTTTGTTTTGTTTTTTTTTTGATGCAACTTGAACACTTCTTAAATGAAATACAGAATCTTTCCTCTTTGTTCTTAAGTCAGTCTTGTCACGGCCAGTTTATGTGATAAATATATATTTTTTTAAGATGGCTTTGACTTCTGTATGTAAACGTTAACTCTAAACACGTTGAACAGATGTGTTAACATGTGCTGCATGTTTGGCCTCCTCGTGTAAAAGCTTTACTGTCTCCCCTAACACGTGTTGGGAACAGGTGGCCTGTGAGTAGAGTGACCCCCAATGATCTGTCTTGATCTTCTACCCCTTGTAGGCTCTTGTCATGATTGGGTTGTGGCCAATGTGTGATGCCTCTCCTGTGCTACCACAAGTAGCCGTCGTATAGCTACAGATGTAGGAGATGGTTTTGCACACCGTGGCATGTTGCTTTGGGACACGCACAATGCGGGAGAATCAGCCATTGTGCTAAATCAGCCAGTGCACAAGAAGGGGGTGGGAGGTAGTACAGTACTGCGCTACTTCACCAGTGGGTGCAATAATGGCAGCTATATCTGTGTATTTCTTACATTTCCTCTTGCGTTGAGGCATTTAGTAGAAATGGGATTTGTAGCAGTTTATGTACTTTATTGACAATGTGGGTATCAGAGAGGTAGAATAATCTTCAGTCGAGTGATTGCTGAAGTGAAGCTGACCATTTTTATCACATATGGCACTTAGTACCATATTTACTAAGCGGTGCCAAGCTGTCGTGCACCTTACGCTTTCACTTAAACGCTTAACCCCCAGATTCATCAAGCTCTGTTATAACTTGAAAGTGAGCGAATGCCTATTAGTTATACAACAAATAGAAAAAAGTGTACTTGCCTTACACTCCTGTTACCGGGTAAAAATAGCTTTGATTTTTGGTGTTGCGTCAACGAGGCAGGACCCCGCTCAAACAATCACAATTTCAATAGTAAAAAATAAAGGGGAGAGAGTCTCAATTCTAATGTCCAAAAGGGTTCTCAGACTATTTCCTTTTCTCCTTATGAGACAATAAAAAAATGTATTACTGGGGTTTTTTGATTGCCTTCCTCTGGTTCACAATACTGTAAGTACAAATATAGGATAAGCATCTGTTGTCTACATTTAGCACAGGTTGAACTCGAGGGACAGCTATTTCATTTTGCCGCCTCATCTATGTAACATTGTCTTGCGTATGACGGCCTTTTCAGAAAAGGGAGTGGGGGGTCGTTTAAATACTTGAAACTGAAAGTGAGGGCCTCCGTCTAAAATTTATATCACATGCCGTAACTTCATCAATCGACGGCCATCTTTAAAAAAAAAAAAAAAAACAGATTACTTTCTGAAACATGCCATGTTGTGTTAAATATAGATTTATGATGGATAAACACGTTCCATAGGAATATTTGACATTTGGTAAATTAAGGAAATCGTACTTACAAAGATTGTTTCATGGTTTTCTGATGGAAGCAGCTACAGTAAATGCTTTAAAGAATCTCTGGGACATAACACCCGAGTCACCCCAAAGGCGTCAGCTGTTCGCTGCTATTACAGCTGCCCGGTTATTGGGATGGGTGAAGTATTTCAGAAGCATATTGAACCCGCTCCCTCTTCACACTTAACCTGCTCTCGCATCTCTACCTCCGCATAATCCCACTTACTGCTTCCCCACCTCCTTCATATAACACAGCGACCTTCTCACCCCCCCGTGCCTCTGTTTCCACTTACCCTTCCCTATAGATTGTAAGCTCTGTGGGGCAGGGCACTCCTAACCTACTGTAACACTGTATGTTACTGTTTGTCACTTACTGTATTTGTCCCCCAATCCTATCGTACAGCGCCACGGCATATGTGGGCTCGTTATAAATAAATGATAGGCAAGGAACCTTAGAAATGAGCTCCTCTGTGCTGTAAATGATGACTTCCCATTCACACTGTGTGTATGTACAGTAAGCGTGTTCTCATGGCAGCATGCCATTTGACTAAAAAAGATTGCATCAGCGGTGGTGGGTGGCTTTGCATTCGTTAAAGCGCCTCGGTCATGAACGAACTATTTACACAAATGCCATTGTCAATATTTCCAAAGAGCGGATGCACACACACACCTGTTGTCATTTTGCTAGCAGGGAGGCTCTTCTGCGCTAAAGAGTTCCGGCTACATCAGGAGACACCCTATGGATGTGTTTTAAAGTCATTTGCTCCGCGTGCGCGTGACTGCGACGTTTTAATGTGGGCTACATTTAAAGATCAATGAAGATAAAAATATGTTTTCGGAAGTTGTTGGCAAACCCGGATAAAGTGCACACAAGGAACCGGTTATATATGTATATCGTAGCCAACTCCAGTCTTTTAAGGGCTACTGTACTAACAGGTCAGGTTTTTGACAGCTGTATTTGACTGTGCCACCTGTGCTGAAGCAGGGATATCCTTTAAAACCTGACCTGTTGGTGGTTCTTGAGGACTGGAGTTGAGCACTCCTGGTCTAAAGCTTCCTCTGCTTAATGTGCAGACGAGCATTACTGGTGCCACTTAGTGCCGACTCCTATCACTTTCTAATGTTCTTACCACAAATGTTTGTATCTGGAAACGGTTCTCTCAGTTGGAATTGGTTAAATCAATAGTGGGTATGCCTGCTATATACTATCAGGTCTTTGATCTATCTATTGTGATGTTTGCATACTGTACGCTCTCTAAGGACTGCTTGGATCCTTTAAAGGGGCAATCCCTCATTGGACCAAAGGGAACTAATTCTAGTGACTTTTTTTTAAGGGGCCATACCTGGGTAAAAGATTCCTTTTTGTACCCAAATCTGACACCAACACATATATCTTTTTCATTTTTTTTTCCGTTTTTATTAATTTTTTAAGAGTAAAGGGGAGAGTGGGTGGGAGTTAAGGGTACAGAAATAAAATGGGGTTCATTATTACCCGTATTGCAAACATTTGCATACATTTATACAGAATACAGTAAGTAGAAAAATGAAAAACCTTGCATTAAAGTACATTTAAGTCACATTCATTTTCCGTGTGTATAGAGCTAGGTTGTTGGTAAGTGGGGTACCCCAGTCTTTTGGGGATTTATAAGAAACACATATTTTGTACGGATACTTGCTTAAACCATTGGCTATCTCTGTGTATTTAATAAAGGGTTCCCATATACTAAAGTATTTCAATGGTTTCATCTTATTTAAAGCTTTAAGTTTCTCCATAGCCACTGATTTTCCAAATTATATTATGCCACGAGTTAATGGATTGGATCCCCTGAAAGTTCCATTAAAAGGGTGCATTCAATGTGACTGCACTCTGCAGAATGGTAACAAGCCTTCCTATTACAAGACTATTCGCTGGCTAAGTCTTTTAAAAGAAATTTTTGGGATACAGTAAGATGGAGTCTCCAGTACGGTGTATTGGGCTACAATTCTATTTCTAACATGACGAACATCGTTTGAGGGAAGAAAAAATGGTAACGTCTTAGAAACTATGAAGGAGCATTTAGAATGAAATATACGGTTCTTTAAGCACTTGAAATCAGATGACTTCCTTTTGGATATGTCCGGAACCTCCTTGTACTATTTTGATCTACAGCACTTACTCCCTCACCTACTGTCTCTGTAAATTTCCCATCAAACCTCTTAGATTGTAAGCTCTTCGGGGCAGGGATTTTCTTTCCTATTGTCTGATTTTGCTGCACTTATTGTATAATTATTCGCTGTACTGTATTCTTTGTGAAGCGCTGAGTACACTTTTGGCGCTATATAAAGATATACAATACAATACTTTGCTGCCTTTTTAGCAATTGTTAGTGACTTTCTGCCCTTTCAGGGAACCTCGAAGTAGCCGCGAGTTTACAAAGTTTAGTTGGCTCGGGTGTTCTAGACGTCCCGTCCGGTTTGGGAAGTCAGACTATTGCCTTCTAAGTTGAAAGCTAATTGAAGAACAAAAGTTGAAGCGCAAATAACACTACTAAGGCCTCGGGCAGGCGCGCTGCTTCTCGGCAGTGAGCCCCTGCAGCCGCAATGAGAGCGGTTTTAGCAGGGGCTCGCTTACGCACGCTTGCGGAAGCGTAAGTCTTAGCAAAATTTTAAATTCCAGCGCTCAAGGGTGCGCAGGGCCGGTCACGTGAGCTGTTCACCCAATGTCACAGCCCCCCTCCCCTCCCCGACATGCCCACGGATGGCGCACGGACCAAGGCCAGGGAAAGCACCCGCTTTCCCTCAGCCTCCGTGCGCCTCAGCACGGCTGCAGTCCTATGGACTCAGCCTAAATGTGACAACCATTAAATGAACATGAATTCCAAAGTGAATAGTGATAATCAAGTAATTTTATACTGTCCTTAATGGGAAATGCAGCTGCCAAACAGGACTCAAACCCAGTCCAGATAGAATAGTGGCAAAAAAATAAGGGAGCAAATTTCATCCAGGAACAAAAGGGAATAAAAAACAGTAATAAGGCAACACTGTATAGACATTTAAATAGAGTTCAGATTATTCTTCAAGCTGTGGTTTTTTTTTTCTTCTTTTTTTCTTTTTTTCTTTTTTTCTATTGCCTCAATACAATCTGCACACTGACAAGCGATTAGCTAAATTGCTAATCGATCAATGAAATTCAGCTGGTGGTTCACTAAATGCATCTTGGGCAATCTTCTGTTGCACTGACAGCAAAAGTTCTGTGAGGAAGATCATGTGACCAGGCAGGCACTAGATTCAATTGGTAAACTGCTACAGAGGGCAGGGCTCAAAAAGGTGATGCTATTTCGGAAGGGGAAGAGGATGTGGCTTTGTAAATGGTTGCGATAGGAACAAAAGCGCCTACTACATTAGAATACATTAAAAATGTCTTTAAAATAGTTAAAAAAAATAAATAAAAAATATGTAATGCTACATGCATTTTCTCATAGTACAGAACTGATTTAAAAAAAAAAACACATGTAGGATATTGCTTGAACGGCAACTTTAACAATTCAAAGGCTTTTGACCACTTTATAGGTGGCCTCATCTCTCATAAGAATCAAAAAGTGTTTTTATTGTTTGAATCTCCAATTTTCTCTAGCTTTGGGTTTTCACACCCATTGACGTGCCTGCTTCACTGACGGCATAACTGGTTTCTAGTGTTCCATATCTACTTCACTGACGAGCTGTAGAGACCAAGCCCTGGGAAAATGTTTAATAGTTTTGTCTACAGCGCCTCCATTTGTCAAAAGATAAAAACCTAGCCTAACCCTTTCTAATGGCTGTAAGTTCCCACATTCAATTCAGAGAGAGAAGCAGATTCCGGAGGAACAGCAGTATGAAGCAAAATAGGGCGACTTCTTGTATGACAACTTTGTAATCATCAATAAAGATTTAGTAACATAACAAAAACGAATTAAATAAGTGTTGCGTTCCCCCGTTGGTCACAAGAATGTGGTACGTTTTGGAATCTGCAGTGCCAATTGCAGTGTAAAGCTTATTAAAGGTGCTGCACTGACTGACAGGCCTGGGCCCACTGACCGTTGCACAGGTGTGCACTGACCATCCAAATGACCGTCCCACTGACCGGTGCGCCAGCGTGCATAGACCGTCCCACTGGCTGTTGCACTGGTGTACATGGACCATCCCCACTGACCGGCGTGCACGGATCGTCTCACGGACCGTCACGCTGGCGTGCACTGACCAACCCGCTGACAGTCCCACTAACCGTCGCGCAGGCGTGCGCCGACCGTCGCACGGACCAATGGTGGATACTCTTCTGATATTGGTACCTTTCTTATTTGCTCTGAGCTGAGGACTTATGCTAACTTGCCATAGGGGATTTTAGACTGAATCTGACCTTTTTCAACCCTGTCGCATAACTGTGCCTCCACCAGGCACTCTTTACCATTCAACGTTTTGTTGTAACATACTTAGTGAGGGCACACGGGTAATAGTCACTCTTACCTTGCATGATCAAACTGGTGGATGCTAGTGTTTGCTGTTCACATACCTTCCGTGGATGGGCAGCTATTGGAACAATCACCTTTTTTATTACGTATGGCATGAGTGGCCAACTCCAGTCCTCGAGGGCCACCAACCGGTCAGGTTTCAAGGCTATCCCTGCTTCAGCACAGGTGGCCCCGTCAACGACGGAGCCACTGATTGAGCCACCTGTGCTGAAGCAGCAACATCCTTAAACCATGACCTGTTGGTGGCCCTCAAGGTTTTTTTTGTATTATAGGAGTGTAACAGAATTACATGGTCTCACTGGTAAATTACCCCACCCACATGCAAAGCAAAATGCATGTACAACATCCCGGTGACCGGGCCAATCGGCAGAAAGCCTTGCGTTCCATTTCCCTGATTTCAAGTGTTGCTTTTTTACTTGACAGAACCTGGTGCATTTCTTCATATAAGACATCCATGCTCACCAACTGCAATAGTAATCTTGTGTTAAGCTTGTACAGGCATACCCTGGTTTAAGGACACTCACTTTAAGTACACTCGCGAGTAAGGACATATCGCCCAATAGGCAAACGGCAGCTCACGCATGCGGCTGTCAGCACGTCCTGAACAGCAACACCGGCTCCCTACCTGTACCAAAGCTGTGTGCAAGCGGGGAGACTATAGAGCCTGTTACAAATGTCTTCTTTACATCAGTTACGCATGTATATGACGATTGCCGTACAGTACATGCATCGACAAGTGGGGGAAAAGGTTAGCGCTTCACTTTAAGTACATTTTCGTTTTACATACATGCTCTGGACCCATTGCGTACGTTAATGTGGGATATGCCTGTATCACCTTTTTTTTGGTTTGCTGTATTCTGGTGCTGTTGGCTGCATGTTTTGTGTTTCTGTAGAGGGGGAAGTAATAGTCTGATCGTATCCAACAAACCGTTCCCATGTCAAAGAGCAGCAGACCTGTTCCCTGATACATCAACACTTAAACATGTAAGTGGGACATGTGTGTGACAATAAATGGTGGACATTTCACAGCATCACGTTCCAATGCCATCTGGCTGTAAAACTGTCAGCAGTCTTCCCAATCCTGTCCTTGGGCTGTCTGCTAATTCAGACCACATGATTGACACTTGACAATTCTTAACATTAGTTTTTGTCCAGGTTACATATTGGTCAGCGTGCCCGCACTGTATTTTGTAACATCTTATTCTTAAACACTTATGGCTCCAAGAAGGCTCAGGCAGTGTATAGGTCAGTGGCGCTCAACTGCAGTCTTCAAGAACCCCCTCCCACCCCTCCCCCCCCCCAGCAGGTCAGGTTTGAAGGATATCCCAGCTTCAGCACAGTGTTTGAGCCACCTGTGCTGAAGCTGGTATATCCTTGAAACCTGACCTATTGGAGGGGACGGGGTCTTGAGGACTGGAGTTGGCTATCCCTGTGCCACAGTAGTACGTCTCTTAAACAACTCTGTAACCTCGTGCTGTTGGTTTTTTTTGCATGCATGAAGTTCTAGGTGGATAACGCTCCTTGTGGAAAAGGCTCTCTCTGCTAACAGCTGTATTGCTGCTGTACCCCTCAGCCCTGCGCATGCATTAACCCTCATCTATTTTTAATCTACTTCTATCTATAATGTATCATCCAGTTAGGGGAAGAAGCTGTATGAGCTACAGTTGTGTAGTGTCTGCACTGTCAGTTAAATAGGTTGTTGCATGGAAATGACTGAATTCATCCCATCATCCCAGCTAATGCCGCTTTATCACTTTCACACCCAACATTAAATATGTAGAAAGACAAGTCATTGCCTACGTAGGGGTTGGTACTTCTGGGACGGAATTACTCAGCAATGAAGCTTGAGAGGAAGTGCATCAAGCTGAGTACCATGCAGAGTTATTTGATGCTCAGGAACGATCACACCCATTAATGTCAGTGTCTCCATATGTATGTATTATATTTTAATAATATGAAACACGAACAGTTTTCATGTTTGTTCTTTTTGGCTAAAAAGGTGTCTTCAGATATACACACGTGATTTACTTGTATATTGTCGTTGTGAAGGTAAAATGCATTGCGTGTGTTTTTGGCAAAATGCACGTCAATACTTGGAATTTCTTGATATTTCTATTGAAGAACGCAAGTGCCTATTTAGCCGAACTTCAACGTTGCCAAAACATAAAACTCATTGAGCATGACTTTGAAATAATGTCAAAAGGAAAAATGTATTCGCCTTTTCCTCAGTACTCCAAGAATGTAGTTAAGACTTTTTCCTCTACAACGATGATATGTACATTGAATAAAATATTGCCATTTTTCAGCTGCTAATTATTAGATGAGCCATCTATTTTTCTCAAAGATGGGGAAAGAAAATCTTTGTACTGTACATATCTTGTATACTTGCGTATTAGCAATAACCCATCCACTTTCCATAAAACACTGTATAATCTGTACACCTACGTTCTAGGTCTTTAGCTCTCATTTTACAGACAAAATTAAAATGAGAGTAACAGAAACCCACAGTGAGTTAACTAGGTCATTCTGAATAGGAACGATCTGTAATTGGTAGCAGGCGTGAAACGTTTCTCGGACCAGCATGGTCCTATATAAAATACTTTGCGTTGCCACATAGTAACCAGGGATGGTTCCCAAAACATGTGGCAAACTCTTGAACGAGAGCATTTCGGCAGAATTCATTTCGGTCACAATTATAATTTTTCTGCAGGAGTTGATCCAACGACCCATCTAAAGTGCAGCCAAAACTGAGATACCTGCATATTTGTATTGCACTCGCTGCATCACTGCACAATTCATGCATGTACAGTAAATGATTGCAGTTCTACATTTGTAATACGTTTTTAAAGCCAGCCATGGGCCTTCCTGCAGCAGTTTCCATGATGCAGAGCAGTGCTACTGGGAAATTCACCTCGGCCATTTCCTGCCCCCGCCTTCTTTCTGCAGTCCAGTTTTTTTTCTGACTGAAGGAACCAGTAGAACAGGAAAAGGTGTGTGTGTGTGTGTGTGTGTGTGTGTGTGTGTTTGTGTGTGTTAGAAGCTGTGAGGGCACGTCATAGCATGATCTTCATACTGCAGGGGTGGCCAACTTCTTTCAGCAAGAGCCACCAACAGGTCAGGTTTTCATGATATCCCTGTTTCAGCACAGGTGGCTCAGTCTTTGACTGAGCCACCTGTGCTGAAGCAAAGATATGCTGAAAACCTGACCTGTTGGTGGCCCTTGAGGGCTGGAGTGCCCCACCCCTGTTCTATGCTGACTCACAATTTCTGCTTTGACTTTATTGGAATTTCTTGTCACATATGATACAATGAGAAAAGAGCCGATCAGAACGACGGGTCAACGCCTTGGTTTGAAAGGGCAGTCGCATGATTCAGCGGCTCTGGTTGAAGATCTCATAATAACTTTATTCAGCCGACTCCTTTTGATTACATCACAAATTATATTGCAGACTTGCTCTTGTGATGATGAACAAGGAGCGGGGTTAAGGTACGCCACAGCTTTTGTGTCATGCCCGCAATTGATGGAAACCATAATGGTCGGACTCGCCTGTTAGATATACATTTATTATACAGTATGATTAAAGAATCACTTACCTGTAATCGAGGTGGGAAGAGTAACTTGTATTTTTTTTTTCTGTTCTTTGGAAGGTAGAGTTAAAAAAAAAAAAAAATGCTTGTATATTCACAAAAGAAACAATGTTTTTCTTGCATATTCGCTCATTCTTTTTGGAGGTTTTATGCTCTGGGCAATGATGCCGTATAGGGACAGGTGTAGAAGATATCAAATAAAACACAGGAAAGGGAGTCTCTATACGCCTTCCAGTCTGTGTGGGTGGAAGACCTACTACCTAATTCTACTTTAAAGCAACAAACATACATTTATTATTATTATTTTTATATAAATAAATCAGTTCTGTAGTATTGGAGTGCCTTTGTGTTTTTTTTAATTTTTAAAAAAAAATTGTATTCATCTCTTAATGCCATTTTTAATGCGTTTTAAAGCAGCCTTTGATTTCTATAGCAGGCTAAAGCACACCTACCCAGCAGTGCAAGATCATTTGGCAACAAATTATCACAGTGTGTTGTTATGTTCCCAGCAGTTTGAGCTTCAAACTGTAACGATAGACAATGTTACCTTGGTAATATCAGGATACATTGTAGCTGCTGAGTTACACTGACTGAAGGATTGATTGAAACTGAAAGGTGGCCATTTATTTAGGCACACAACCAGGATTTCTACAGATTATAACAGGAGCATTAAAGGATTGCCAGTTTAAGTAAGAATGTAGAATTATACATTGTCGCATGCTTTACATATAAAAATAAGAGAAAAAGAGGGTAATATTGCTACTTTAAGTGTATGATGGGGTCTTTGTGCGTAATAGATGATAAATGTTAAGAGACTTTTCCAGTGACTTGTCCATTTTTTAAATATTTGATCATCCTGAAGCAATAGATATTTCAGCCGGTTTGTTCCGTTCAGTTTCCATCTTGTTTTCAGCTTGTAATTCCACTTCTGGTAGAAACGCGATTCCGCTGAAATAACCCGGCCTTGCGTATGGCTTCCTGATGTGAGCTGCTGTGCAGCTGGAGCTCGCTGGGGAAGGCTAATGTTCAGTATTTGTCTGCCTCAGAACTCCCACAGATGTTTGTCTTTAGACTTTTGCTTCTACTGTGCAAACCTTCCGTGCTAGATCAGTTCACACCATCCTTTATGGTTTTACATTTCATGATGAGGACTATGATGACTCTTGGCAACACAGTTAGAGATCTGGAAGACAGTCCTGAGATGAATAGTAGCACTTTCGTCCGCAGGGGAATCCTGCCATGTATACACAATTGCTACACCTGCCGGCACCTCTGGCTGGAGTACCTTGGAATACTGCCCAGACTTAAGTCAGTCTTGATAACCCATGCGTTTCGAGACAACTCGCTATTATTGTGTACCATACAGTTATATAAATATGATTCCTTCAGCAGCACTTAACACTGCATTTGACTGGAAGCGTCCAGCCCAGGGAATCTGCTCAACTTCATTTTTTTAACTTCCAAGTCCCTACGTTGCCATATATAGCTCTTGTAATCCCTGATTGCTTTCAGTAAAGTGTAATATATGCCTCGCCTGGGAGTTGGCCTGACCCTCTTGCATGGTCACATGGACCATTCCATCAAAATGAACACAGCAGTGAGCATGACTCAACTTCTGGCTCGTGAAACATACGGTTGGGGAACAAATACTAGTAAATGGTGTCGGTGTGCTGAACTACTAGCTTGGTTCAGGAAAACAGGTCCTTGGTCCCACTAGATGACCAACAGCACCAACGGGTGGGGGGGGGGGGGGGGGTATGAGAAATATGGGTGTACTTGGTTAACCCCCAAAATTAAACTATTTAATGGTCCCTCTTGATTTTTAGGGCTTCCCTAGTAACACCACTCGCATACACTTCTCGGAGGTAAGAATGGTGCTACCCCCTCATTTTTTATACAGCGGGGAGGGGTGCGTTTCATGTTGACCGCTTGTGATCATTTAAACGTTTTGTCTATGTATTGTAATATAATCATCCTGAGACACCCCTCCCCTCCCCCCCCGCCCCCTGGATCAGAGTGGCAGCACACGGCAGTGTGGGAAGCAGCATTGGAGCTCATCCAGCGACTGATTGCCTCCACCAGTGTAGGGGGTAGGAAACTGGCTAGAGTAGGAATGTTAGGGGTTTAAAATATTAGAGGCGTGTCCCCCCCTACCCCCTCTCCCCAAATACCAATGAGATCTGATGTTCCTTGCTCCCCATATAACAGGGGAGATGGGAGGCAGGAACATGGACCTTCCATTTAAAGCTGCAGTTCAGTCTTTTTTTTCATTTATTTTTTTACTTCAATAGTTTCATGTGTGCAATCTCTAATTACCTAAAGAACTGTATAGCTGCAGGTCAATTCGTTCTCCATGTATTGATCGGCGAAATTTGGTGACATCATTAGTGAAGGGATCTGTTTTTCTTCTGCTTCTTTCTCTCAGTGGAAGCTCATGAATATTCATGAGCACTCCTGCACTGACATGTGCTAGAGGGAGGGCAGGGCTGACAAAGGGGTGTGCTAGGGCTTGTGACAGGACATGAAGGGGCAGTGCCTTAGCAAATGGCTGTTAAAATAGAATACAAGAAAATTGGTCTTTCAAAGTTGTTTTTTTTAAAAACAGAAAATGCTAAAAGTATTTTTTCTTACTACAGAACTGATTTATTAAAAAAAAACACACATGCAGGATATTGACTGAACTGCAGTTTTAACATTTATTTTGAAATAGAAATAACCCCTATCCCTTTTAGTGATCTGAATTATTTCAGCTCTTCTAGGAAGGACTAGCTCTAGTGCAGCCAGCAAAGGGTTACACAGGGGGAGGAAGGGAGAGTGCGTGATAAGGGACCCTGGCCATCCACGCCCTTTGCCATACACGAATACACTTTAAAGGTTACAATCACAGTTCTTCATTAATTACAGTAGCTCACTATAAAGCCAATAGAGAAATCACACACAGAGCAATGGCTGTGTTAGGTTTTGCTTGAGATACCAGACAAAATCAGAAACGATGGTTTGGTCAATGTATTTATATTAAAAAATATATATATTAGTGGCTTTTTGGCACTGAAATATGTAGCGCGAAAAATACTCTCTGCAGTTTTTCCAGCTCACCCCTTAGACATGAAGTATTACAATAACCTTTAAGGTCACAAAAAAATGTATGCATACAAATATTTCCCTTCCAGATTACATGGCAAATAATATTAAATATTTATATTTAAATATATTAAGCCTGTCTTTCAAATATTAATTCCATGTGTGTCAGGAAAACAGAGATAGATTACCGTTATCTGGCTGGGGTATTTTTCTAATGTCTGTGGACCTATGCCAGATGGATTTTATTGCAGATATTGAATGATAGTCTAGTACATTTTGCCTAAAACAAACAATCGTTCTTGAAGTTGAGACAGCATTACGGGAGGCTGGAAAAATTGAGATTTTAGGACTTGTTCTTGCACTAAATATCTACAGCAGAATGGAAAAAAGGATTCCCTATTGCCCTATTCCCCTGCATTTCAGAGCAGATATGAAAGTATTTAGTTTGTATGATTTATAGCTTGCCGACCCCTGCCAGAGGTTGTGCAATAAATCCGAGAACTAGATTAGGATTATCAGAGTTTAAGATAATGATTGGTTTTTATTTATTTTTTAGAGTTGGTAACAATGGTGGTTGCATGAACAGTCCATGGGTTGGTTCACAGTTAATAATGTTGACTTAAGTAACTAAGTGCAAGATGTTTTTACTTCTGTACTCCTGGCGTACGTGGAAAATTGGCCCCACAGTGCCTTGTTAACCTCAGATATGCCAACACACTCATTGATTATTATAGTCCACATTTAGTCTAAAAGCCCCAAATCTCACTGATTTTTTTAAAAAAAAATTGTCCTTTGAAGGCTGACCTTTCTGAAACCCGTTTTCAGGACGTTCCAGCAGAGAATGTCTCTGTACAAAATACATCATACTTTGCTTTGAGAAGTCTGCTGTTGGAAGGAGGACGATGTATAAAAGGAGTCTTCTTAAATGCGGCCACACTGGTGAATTATTTGAGTATTGCTAGGATTCGCTGAGTTTCAGCCCCTAATAAAATCAGTATAGATGTAGGAAAGGTTATTCCTCCCATGGGAGCGTTCGTTTGGGATATTTCATGATACTGGAAGGAAAAGGTGACACAAACCGTGAGTGCTCCTTTGCATGTCATTACCCAGAATCCCTGGCTGCAGTGGAAGCATTGCATGCTACGCGATAATGGGGAAAGGCAGAATTGTGGTCCTACACGAGACGTGAATGTGCTCACAAGGTGAGGTATCCTTATATGACGGGATCCTGTGGAAACGGATATTCTGGGTTATAATGCAATGAAGTTTGCTAAATTGGT
Organism: Ascaphus truei; assembly: GCF_040206685.1. Lineage (NCBI taxonomy): Eukaryota > Metazoa > Chordata > Amphibia > Anura > Ascaphidae > Ascaphus > Ascaphus truei. The sequence goes on from NC_134498.1 coordinate 34,387,898, forward strand.
ATGTACGCTACACTTGGCTATTTTGTTAGGTTTTCGGGCCAACTTCTGAAGGCTATAACTACACATTTCTGTGTGGCTTTCTAGATTAGAAAGGCGTGTACACAAAAGTGACTGATAGGGCGTGCCGGAGGGACGGTGCTCTTCCGTCTGTCACGGTAGCTCTCTTCCCTGCTATATTTAATGCAGTGAGCTCACAGGGAAACGCCCTGACTTTACGGTGAATACTTTACCTGTCACTCGTTTTCTTTCCAGCTGTTTCACAGAGAACTGCTGGTGAACCTTCCTCGCTCCCTGTACAGGTAAATGATATTTCAGCAGCTTGGGCTTTTGGAAAGGGAGTTTGGAAGCGGTAGTAAGTATTCATATTCAAGAAACTGTCTCTTAGCATTTGAATGTGCAGTTGGTGTCATTGGATTTAAGTCCATTCATCAAATCCGTGATATTGTGCCCACATCATTCTTAAGCTTTCTTTTTATGCTCCTAGTACTGTGGATATGTCTGCTTGTATTTGTTTCTGGGGTGCTTAAAATGGCTACTCCCCCCCCCCTTGGACATACTGATGGTATACAAGGTGATTTAATATTTTGCAGTAGACTTTACTTGTCATGTGTATTTTCTACAAAAGTGGATGAAAGGGTTGTTCCTTTGTTAGGAGTTGGTCATTCTGAGTCCTTTAAGGCAGAGGTTCTCAGGATCCACCAACAGGTTTTCTGGATATCCCTGCTTCAGCACAGGTGCTTGTCTTTGACTGAGCCACTGATTGAGGCACCTGTGCTGAAGTAGGGATATCCTTAAAACCTGACCTGTTGGGGGGGGGGGGGGGGTATTGGGGACTGGCGTTGAAAACCTGCTTTAAGGTGACGTTGTCAGCAGTCGTCAGATGATAAAACCATCAAACAGATGCAGTAATGGCAGAAGTATTAGGATGTAGAGTGCATTGCATTCTTTATGGAGAAGACACTTCATCTTCATCTGGGGTAAGCACCAAAATGAGATATATTAAGCTTTTTGAGGTTCAGAGCTGTCTTTATGATGGAGTGGAAAGAAAAGTGCAGATAAAGCTGGTAATCTGGTTTTGAATCCCACTGTCCGCTCTCCTCCTAACTTTAAGCCCCTTTATCATCTTCCTTGGTCTCGGGGACCACATTTTTAAAGGTTTTCAGTGCAGAGACCAATTGGGCTTGCAAAAGCTGTGTGCATGGCTGCGTGCATTACTACAACTGTTCCAGTTCTTGGGGGAGAAGACTTTGTCCCTTAACACTTTTGCTGCCACAGAGGAAAGTGGAAAGGTTGGATCAGGGGTAGCTAACTCAAGTCCTCAAGGGCTACCAACAGGTCAGGTTTTCATGATTTCCCTGCTTCAGCACAGGTGACTCTTTGACTGAGCTACCTATGCTGAAGTGGGGATATCCTGAAAGCTGTTGGTAGCCCTTGAGGACAGGAGTTGCTAGGTTAGATAATAGGTTAGATAATAGGTTAGATAATAGGTTAGATAATAGGTTAGATAATAGGTTAGATAATAGGTTAGATAATAAATAGTATGTAGATAACGGCAGCAGGATTTTACTCTTCATTGTAGTGTTGTAGAGAATAAAGATAATTGTGGACAAAACTGGGTTTGCTAATGAAGGCGCTACAATCTAGAATGGGCTGATGCTTTATTTGTTGCCTTACTTTAAAATGCTGGTGCAACATTATTATTATCTGACTGGCCATAAACTGGATGTTTTCCCTGTCTGACTTGGGAACCACATCCTGCAGCACCATCTTTGGCTGCCAGGTACTCCATGCATTTCTGATAGATGGGTTGCAGGCTTCTCTGGCAGCTAAGTGGCTAAATGGGACACTTCATCGTCTTGTGTTTCACGTATCAAAAACGGTTCTATTGTAAGATCTTAGAGTAGGCATTTATTGCAAGAATATTTGCACACTGTTGCTGTTATTAAAAATAAATGTATACGTTGTTACAATTATCTCACATTGCAAAGGGTGACAAATCATAGGTGGGGTCCCTCTTAAAAGGTCAACTACATACAGTAACATAGTTTGTATTGTGGAAGCAGATTCTCTGGGTATCCAATCGGCGTTCTGTATAACTGGCTAGGTCTGTTCAGCTTGCGTGTTGTAGAAATAAGCATTAGTGCTGCATCGCCTCCCTAAATGTGGAATGGGAGGAGGTCTAACAGTAACTGATAGGCACGCCCCCTTTGAGGCATCCGAAGCAAAGTTGTCTGTAGACTTTGGAGTTCTGCTCTACTTTGTATCTTGAGTTGGGATAGTCCAGTAAGAAGCATTATTTCATGTGGAGCTATAGTATGAATGTGGAACAGTCTTGCATGCATTTACATGTCAGGTTTGACCATTTTTTCCCTATCTGACAGCAAAGTTTATGCATCCTAAAGTGAGACTCAATCTGCTTGTTAGATGTTACCATTAAAAGGAGGAATTTCATTTGTGTATAATGTAACTAAGCTGCTAATGCACAATCCCATATGGGAAAACTCGGTGAGCTGTGTGCAGGGCAAAAGGCATAAACAATAAATTCCTTCTCTCCCAGTGGTGTGTTACTAAAACAAAGCAATTTTGTGCATCAAAGCTATACATTTGTGTTCAGAAAAGTCTTCATGGTCTAGTATCTTAAAGTCAAAGACTGCCGCCTTTTTCTTCACCAGTAGAATACGTTTTTATCTAACTTGTTACTTGAGTGTTCTCAGAATTCACTTAGCAGTAGAAACCCAGTGCATGGAATGTGGAGGGATATTTGTGTCCAGGCTTGAAAAGACATGTTAGCAGGCACTGGGTGAGCCGCTAGTGTGTCATCTCTTACATATCTTATGGATTGCTGTTTTTGTTGTAGCAGACGCCCTCGTCTCTTGCCACACACGGCTACCTTTGTGGCGTCTCTTCCGGCAATGTAGAGCTTTCTGTTGAGATGTATCTACAGTTAATTGAGTGTTTATAATGTGGAATAGGGAATAAAGTAGGATACACTTGGGAGTTACAGTTTACCCTACAATTAGTCTGAAGACTGAAATAGTCCTTTTTGTTCCATTTGGTTACATCAAGATGGTTTTGGCAAGTAGCCCATGCACTTCTTCATTTAGAAAAGCTGTGTGCGTGGGTGTTTTTTATTTTCTTGGGCTGTTTTCTTTGCATATGTCATCTCCTCCTTTTTTGATTTTTGTTCTGCTGGAAATTCTACAGTCGGTAATTGTTACCCAAGTTTAATACTATTGCAGCAACATTCTTAACATTGACACCGATGTTCATGGTAGATGATGTCCAAATGTCCTACCACGCCTTCCTATTTGTCCTGGTAACCTTGCACTAGGTTATTTGGCTTTCATTCTATATGTAAGAACTCAATAATTACTAAGCATATCCTACATACTGTACATCTGGATATACATGTGTATGTCTATATGATGCTTCTAGTAATGTGTGACCTCTCTCCTGCATGGTGGATGAGGAGCACATTGGCCCACACTTGCTTGAGGGTGTCTTATAGAATAACACCACTTAATAAATATGGAACATAATATTGATTCAGTTATCGGTGGTTCTGTGTTTTTCGGGTGTTCATTGCTTTTGCCTGTCGGGGAATGTTATAAACTATCTTCAGTGGAACATGTGTAAGTAGTTACAGGCATCACATAGGATTGGGCCCTTGTATTTTGGCTTGTGGAGAGCATGGACTCGGGGCTAAAATAATGTAATTTTCGTGCACCATGGGTGGTCACTGTGGGGCTCATCTTCATGTGGGTGTGACATCGGCAAGCTGAGCGGTGAATGACAGCTCTGCTTCCTGAATGCTCTTTTGGAAACACTCTGAGCTCCTGCACGTGCTGTGATGCGTAGACGATATTCTCTTAACACCTCATTGGCAGGCAGAGGGCGAGTATTCCTTTCATTACCCAAGGATTATTTGGGAGGACTGTTACAGATTTCAGCTTTAGTCATAATAGTTATTATTGCTGTTGTGTCTGAGCGAAAGTAATCCCAAAATCACTCGAGCGTGCAAATCCTGGCTAAATGCGCCTTACATCAATTGGATGCTGAAGAGGTTAAATGACGATGTAGTTTTGGTATGGGGATGTTTGATCCTAATGCTATTTAGCGTTTGTACGGTTATTAAATGTAGGGTTCCCTTTCCACAGTTCCACAAATCTATCTAATTTCACCAAGTAACAGGCAGGACACCTTCGCCACTATCCCCGAGAGGCAGGAGGAGAACGTGGCACTTGAAACCATTTATTTACTTCTCCTTACATTCATGTCAATTTTATACATCCGAGTCCTGTTGTCTAACCTTCTCTTCAACGGACACTTCCACCTTCAAATCCCAACTGTCCTCCCTAGAACCCGGTGCTGGCAGCTCCTCCGAAGGTTCCATGAGCAGCCGCTCATCTCTTGCAAAGTCTCTTGCCTTATCTAGGTCATTACATAAACTTTTATGTTTGTGTACACATTCTAGACAATTTAGCTGCCCAACTCGGCTGGGCACGATTGCTTGGCAATATAAAACCCACCCCCAGCTGTACTTACACCAAACCAGCATTGAAGAGGATTAATACGTGTCGGTGAATTATTTTCTGATGTACCTTTTTTTTATAAAATCCAACCTTTAATATTCTTTGTTTCTTTCATTTTAGGAAGGAAAAGAAGCCCCGAAGAGCAGTTTTTTTGTAAGTCATCCCACATAGGTAAGTTCTAAATGTAGTATTCTTTCCGTAATGGTTTCCATGTAACAAAAGGTCACAAGGGCAGTTTTTATAAATGTATTATGTCAACGTAGAAGAATAAAATAAATCATTGTTGGCTAGTTCTATATCAATCCTGCAGTTCCTCTGCATGTCTGTGTACTCGTGCAGTTAACCAATGTACAGATGTAGCCGTTTCACTGTTGCCTTTTGTGAGGTATGCCTGGGCTGCAGCTATCGTATTCTGCAGCAACACTGCCATTGTTTCTGATGGGAACTTCTCTTGGGCATCCCTGGGTATGTTGAGACATTTGGGGGGAAACGTAGCCCCGCTGCATTTGTAGATATGTCGTAGTTTATCCATCTTCTGCTAGTTCCCCCGGTTTATGCATGCAATTGTGCCCTACTTTAGACCCTTATATACCATGAAGCGGCTTCGCTGTGCTAGAGAAATGATCAACATTATTTAACCTTTACAGTGGCTGAGGTTTGGCAGCTCCAGATTGGCACCAGACCTCTGGCATTTGTTATCATGTGACCGCTTCAGCAGTTTTCGCTTAACTGCCAACACCCCCCGGGTGACAAACCTGAAGCGGAGGAGGCTTCACTTCTGTTTTTCGTTTGGACCGAAACCGCCTACTGAAGCAGTTGGCCCGGTCTCCCCTCCCACCCCCAGGAAACCAGCATTTGTGCCATGACATACATGGTACATCAATAGGGCCCCTGGTGCGTTAGACTCGTGCTGCATCAGCTATGTCCTAAGGGCACTCAAGTTTAAATGAATAGGACTGGCATTTTACATGGCACAAGGAAGTTGCTTCACACATATTGATTAAATGCATTTTAATCTTATACGTTTGATTGCTCAGTGTTGGTGGGTGGAGATGTGCAAATCTCTTGCAGGAAGCTTGCTGAAAACGTTCACAAAGTTGTTGTTTTTTTAATTTTTTTAAAGAAAATGCAAACAAACAGCCCCAGGAACCCTTAGCGTACAATGTTTTATTCTTTTCGGGACTTGCACTGGTCAACAATGAAAGGAATAACACAGTTCCTCCTGTATAGCAGCGTGGCGAGATTTGTCTGCGCTCATCAGTATTTCATTATAACTTGTCATACCTGGATTAGATCAGTTTATAAATGCATTCTGGATTATGGGGCTTGGCACAGCTCCTGTGACCTCCTCCTTCTTGGTTTGCAGGGTCTGCTGCTCATGACCGCCATTCCAATGTATGACTGATTTCTGGAATTTTATTGATCTGAAATTGTCAGAAGATGAACAAACATACTGTACACTTTTCTCCAGTGTCAGAGATATCTAGGCATGAACACTAGGCTTTCAACACACCTTTATGCATGAACATCCAGGCAAAATCTGATGCCGTTCACCAAATTAAAGGCAAACACTCCAGTCACATTGTTTATTGACTCAATCCCAGAGCTCTGACCTCTTGGATATATCAATGTATCTCTCTAGCTACAGGAGGTACACGTAACTTCATCATCCAGACTGCATTTATAAACTGATCTAATCTTCCAGGTATGGAAGGTTTATAATGAAATCGTGACGAGTGCGCACAAATCGTGCCTCGCTGCTATACAGGAGGAACCGTTTTACTCACAAAAGCACCATGCCCTGAGGGGTTCACAAATGCTATTTTTGTGGCCCGGCACTGCAGGTAACTAAACACTGCAGGCACGTCCGGCACTGAGCAGGCCCATGAATTATGCAGTGGGTCCTTTTATTTCCAGCACTGACGTTGAGGTTGAACAATTTAGGGAAGCTAAGCATTTTAATACTTTATGTGCCTTCCAAATCCAACACAAAAGGGTCTTGTTAACTGGGTTTAGTAACCGCACTGGTAATCCGCGCAGCAATTTGCTGGATCTTGCAGCAGACGCTCTAGATTTATTGAAATATTATTTGTGTGGTCCTTCATCGACTGACCATATTCTAAATGAATCATGTGATTTTTACCATGAGAAACGATGCGTGAAACGCTGGAGCAAAAATATACAAGAACATACCTTGGAAGTATCCACTTAATATGCTTAATGTTACACAGAATTCAATCATTTGTCTCGCATTATCCATTCTCTTCCCCCCCCCTCCCCCAAAAGGCAATATTTGTAATTTTTTTTTTTAAAGTCAACCTTTCAGAACCCCTCCCCCTTTGTTTAAACACCTGTAGCCATAAGATGCATGGTTTCTGATGTGTGAACTGACGTCTTTACAAATGTTAGCCAATACAATGATCATTTCTTCCCAACCAACTATAGCCGCCCTCTTGAATGGCTACTATTTCTATAAAGAGGTCAACTGCCTTATGGAGTTAACTGGGTGGAGTCACTCCAGGTTTTTCCTCCCCTTTCTGTCCTCTGACCTGTGATGTTACTATAGGAAGTACAAAGGGGATATATATAGATATCCCAACCTTTTTTGTTCTGGAAGCAGGTTCTTCAGAGTTCTGACTGAGGTCCTCATTGTAAGTCCTGTAAATAGTGTTTGTGTTAGTGGTAGGAAATTGGATAAGTTGTCTCGCTGACACCCATTTGTATACTGCACCTTCCTCCACACCCAGCCAGCACTTACCCACGCACCAGCTATATGGCTGAGAGACTGAACAATTATGTTTTATGACCTAACCTGATGGGACACCATTCGTAGCTGGGGAATGGGGGTTTCACAACATTTTGCCACACCATGATGGATGTAGTGTAATTCCATTTTTTAAATCATTAACTGGTTTTATATATATATATATATTTCTTTTATATTTTTATAACTTCTAGAAATTGTTTGTATAGGCCCACAAAATGATCCTAACAGTTTTACGGGAAGTTGGCATCACATTGAATGACCTTGGGCACTAGGGTACGGAAATCAGTATTTTTCATATACAGTAATGTCTATCTGCCCCGCCCCCTCCCCCCAGCCAGGCCATGTTTTGAGGATAATTAAGCTGTATTCTACTTCTCAGAGTACGGCTGCGCTTATAGTGCCTTGCGACGGCGCTCCAAAACAAATTAATTGACTCCGTCGCAAGCGCTTATAGTAAGTTTTTTAGAGACAGTTGCCACATGTGACTGTCTCTAAACCAATCAAATTGCGCCCCCTTTAGTGACGTCACTGGCGACCGTCGCTAAAAAAACGATAACTTTCGCTGGTGGCGACATCGGTCGCGTCGCCACCGCTATAAGCGCGGCCTTAAACAAGTGCACAATCTGGTCCCCCGAGGAGGGGGTTGAAACATTCCCATACAGAAAGGACTTGCTACATAGTTAATCATTTCTAATGGCTTTGAAAATGTTTGCCCAAAATCTGCAACGTAACGCGTAACGCGGACATAGCGTTGTGTTTCTACGTATTTATTAAACGTCTGGTGTACTTAATATTCCATTTTGCTTTCCAGGTGCCAGTTGCCTCCAGCAATGGCGCACGCTACCCAGATCTCCAAGGATGAGCTGGAGGAGCTGAGAGAGGCGTTCGCCAAAGTCGGTGAGTAGTTTCACTTGTTATCACTTATTTTTTTTTCCATTTATTTTTTAATATCAATAAAATTAGTGGCCCAAAAGTAATCTTACGGCACCACTCCCCTACTGAAAGCTGCAGGTTCCCTCTTCAGCAAAGGGTTAAAGATCTATAAAAAAAAAAGTTTAACCCTTCCATTAGAGGTACTTTTTGTAGCAAGTGCGCCAGGGATTTAGTATTTAAATGTCATCCAGAGAAAGAGAAGCGCATTTATTTCAGTGAAAAAGGGTCCTTTAGAGCAGGGGTGCGCAAAGTGGAGGGCGGGAGAATTTCCGGGGGGGCGCGGCGGCTACAGAGGTCCCGCGCTCTCCCTCAAGGCATTTAAATTAAATGCCGGGGACTGCGCGAGGCCTCTGCAGCTTCTGCTACCTAATCTTCGGCGACGCGTCGTCATGGCGACCGGCGTCAAATGACGCTGCGAGGTCACGTGACATCATGTTGCCATGGCAACATGACGTCATAACTTTGTGCACCCCTTGGCCAGGGGTGCTCAACTCCAGTCCTCAAGTCCCCCAAACAGGTGCGGTTTTCAGGATATCCTTACATCAGCACAGGTCTCTCAATCAGTCCCTGCTTCAGCACAGGTGGCTCAATCAGAGGCTCAGTCTGTGCTGAAGCTGGGATATCCTGAAAACCTGTCCTGGTGGGGGGACAGGCTTGAGGACTGGAGTTGAGAACCCCTGTCTTAGACCATTTATTGTGTATATCGAAAGATTGACTGGGCACAACGTTTTTGGGGGGTATAAACCCTTCCCCAGGTGCACCCCTGAAATGTGCCCTGTCTATCTAGCTTTCTATATACTGTACACAATAAATAATTTTGCGCCCTTTTCACCGAAACGAGTGCATATATACAGTATCTATATCTCTGGATGACATGTGAGTGATGCGGTAACGGCCCGCAGGAGATCCCGCCACACAGATACTCGGCACCGTTAAAATCTGTGTTTGAGAAAGTCTGGGCAGTCCTGGTAGATTTGTTCCTTACGAGTGACTCACTGAACAGCAATCTGAAATTTCCTGTCTGTAGATCCGACGAGCAAGTCCTAATATTACTTTAACATAGTTTTACTTGAGTAATGTGTGTGCAGTACATCTGAATTTCCTACGTTGCCATCATTGTCCTCCGACCGAAAGGAAGGGTGTAACGCGAGATGAATACCATATAAGTGGAAACATATGCAGGTTCTTTCTTGCGTTGCTGCATAGCAGGAACTGACTCAAAGGAATGAGCCACCGTATGTAGCTGTGACACCATTGGCAGCCGTACCTCAAGAATATAATAAGCTTGTGGGGTTTATTGAGCTTGGCACGGCATTAACGCAATGATTCTACCAGAGATGTGATTCATCTTTTGTTTGTCCCCACTTGAGAATGAGGAAAGATCTTTTAAAAATGAAACAATTACGTTTAGACAATCGCAGCTCTTAGACATTTGCACTCCCTAAAAAAAAAAAAATATCACTTCATGTAATATTGTAAGCATTGAGAGAAGAGCAGGGAATACCCGTGAAGAAACCTAGGGGTTGACTGGTAGATGAACATGCTATAGAGAGAAAAATATATATATATATAAACCAGAGCCTTTGAGATAAAGCACGTTATACCTTGGGTAACAATGTCCTCATAAGGAAGGGCTGGATTGCCAATACTTTAAAAAGACAGGAAGAAGTTAACCTGGATTTGTTGACCTTGTGTCTCGGTGGCATTTCCTGTCATCAGCCAGAAGAACAACAATATAACCGTTCAGATTGCAAAAGGGAAATAGTTCTGTCCTACTACGAGGGAGAACAGTAGCTATATTTGGAAAGATAAACACATTGTGAGGATGCAAGTGCGGCAATCCGACAGGCAATTGTATCAAACTTCCGGAGGGCTTCTCTTCTTTTATCCCAGTGAGAGAGAGATTCCTGAAGGACATGGAAGGCATCAGCAGCTAGATCATGGTTCTATGGCTTAATTTGTATATATGCAAGACATGCTGGTGAACTCACAATATCCAACCACCTTACCTGATTTGTCTAGATGCTCATGGAATTTAATAGACAGATTTCCCCATTAATAATGAAGTTTAGCCTTACTTTGTGCAGTTCAGTATGATCTTGCTGGTTCCAAACATCTCATGGTTTCCTTCATTCTTGGGGACTGATTCTGTAAAGCCGGAAAACGCCAGTTGGAGTTTTTGGCGAATCATGGTTCGATTTGCCACTTTGGACTTTGTAGAATTAAGCCTTTACTGTGGTTCCTAACACCGGGTCTCTGTTTCTGGGATAAGTGATCTTCTCTAGCAAGGGTCTTATTTCCACACTGATCATATGTCTGTCTTGGACACTACTACCTCAATAACTGACAACTAAAGACAATGTGGGGAGGGGTAATCATTGTACAGAGAATAGCTACATCCATAGATGGTTTGTATGGCATGGTTACATGTGACCCTTTGGATGAGGGTCATGGTCTTTCTCATGAAGTTCTATCACCATGTGTGTTCATTTGCCTTCTTAGGAGGCTAATCTCAATATAGTGATCCTACTTCAGTAGGGCAGACTAGTAAAGGGTATCAGAATGATCTACTTTCGTGCTTGCACTTGTGGTGAAGTCAATGCCTTGAACGTGTTATTTTAGAAAGTGGACTTTTGCTAATTCAGCTCTTTCGGACTAGCCAGCGACCTGGACTGGAAACTTTTTTTTAACTGCGCTTTTTAAATAATAATATTTATTTACATAATGTCAACTCGTGCTGTTGAGCACATTGCTGAATCAGACGGAAAATAAATACACATCCTTCTGTCGGCGTACCTTTTCTGTTAAAATTGCATCCTGTTGCAGGCTATTTTGAGTCCTCATCTGGAGGAAGCTAATCCACAAAAGGTCGCGTTTCTTTTGGTTTGCTTTTTTTGTACACCACCTGCAATTGGGAAGTTAAGTCCACCGTATAAGGCTGAGTCCATAGGACAGGCCGCGCTGAGCCGTGCGGACGCTCCGCGCTGAGCCCCTGCATCCTCAATGAGGATGCCTTGAGTGGGGGCTCACGAGAGCGTCCGCAGGCGTGCTGAGGCTTTGGAATTTTCAGCCAACAGCCAAGCTGTTTTTCAGCGCGCTGTCGGCTGAAAACATCCAATCAGCCTGAAGCAACGTCAACGTCAAGGCCCCGTGACGTCGGCGCCGTGACGTTGACGTCAGTGCGTCGCGGGCGATTTGGCCCAGCAACGTCACTGCCCTGCCTCCAACCACCTCCCCCCCGGCTCCCTTCGCGCACGCTGGCTCGCCTGCAAGTCCATGGAATCGCGCAGATTTCAGCAGGCGAGCCTCAGCGTCAGCGCGGTTCAGAACTCCTCACCCCTCTATGGCCCCAGCCTAACTCTTCTTGGAGTTGGAATTCTGTGTCATTCTTTCCTTTAGGGCAGTTTCTTTTCTTCTTGTCTGAACCACCCAATCAGGTAGGCAAACGTTCTTGAAGGATCATGGTCCTTTAGTGCTGTCATTATTTCTGCCAGGACTCGATGAGCCTGTTCGTTTAAATAGGCCTCCGGTCTCTCCAGTGAATGTAGCTAATAAACGCACAATATTCTTTCCACAGACAGGGCACATGTGTTTGCATTCAGGAAGGCACTTGAATGACCTAATATAACCCCCTTCTTCCAGAGACTACTGAGCTTTAGAACAATATATTTTATGGTAGTATAATATGCTACACTATAAACAAACCGATTTTTTTTTTCTTTTTCCCCTTGTGAAATATAATTGTCAAAAGTGGCACGGTTTTAATTTATATTTCCATAGGTCAATATAAATGGACTAGAAGTGTCTCGCCTAGTTAGAATTGAGCAAAAGCTTACATCATTTTACTTTTAAACTTGCACTCTTTCATTGTCTTTTTTTTTTTTTTTTTTTTAATACCGCTCTGTGGATTAGCGGGCTTTTAACGACCCCCTTTTCCGAAAATTCATCAAAATAATAGTTTGAAGCTCGTCGGCAGATCTGCCGGTCTTTGTGCTAGGAGTGACCGGCAATAGAGTTGTTTGTAATCACCTCCGCAGTGACTTTGGTAATACAAAAATAATAATTATTTTAGCTAAATTATATACATACTGTAGTAGATGAGGTTGAACAAAAAAATTAGTTCCACATTGTTTTGACTAATTCAATCTAACATTTGAAAGTACAGTGAGATAAGCAGTATATATTTATCGAAAACAACCATAAGTATGAACGGAAATCAGACAGAGGATAATATAATTTATACAAGTCTAATTAAATCAGATATACAACCTTAAATAGATTCTTCCATTTTTACCTTTGTTTTTTTAAATCTTTTCTATTAAAGTAATAAATGCATTGAGATCAACGTCTACATTGAGGCATCACTGGAACCATTTAGAGAATACCATTTTTGTCATAATCACCTCCCTGTCCAATCTTTTTCTACCATCTCAATTCCCGTATACTTTAATCCTACTGGGCTTCCGTTGTGATGGCTAAAGAAATGTCTTGGAGTATGTACGGAATATTCCAATGCAAATGTTAACACAATGTTTCAAGACACTGGTGCATAAGGGCTGAATGGTTTTACCTACATATTGGAGGCTCGCAAGGTCACTCCAGCAGGTATACAACCAATTTAGTCTTATAATTTATATGTTGTTTTATTTTATACATCCCTCCCTTTTTGTTTGACACAAGTTCAGACTCTTTTTCATGACTGTATGAGCAAGCTTTCCATCTATAAGATCTGTAAAAACCAACTCATTTATGTAGCCATCTTGGATTCTCTTTTTTTTTTTTAAATGCTCATGGCAATGTTACTTTTAAGATTATTCGCCCTCTTAAAGATAACTGATGGTTTGGTTGTCAGTTATTCTTTAAGGAATTAATCTCTTTTCAAGATGTGCCAGTATTTAGAAATAATCTTTTTAATACTTGAGGCTTTGTTATTATAGTTGGTAATAAACATAATTTAATCACTAAAATCATTAATTTCGTTTGTTATTGGATTAATTATGTCATTTCTATCTAGTGACTCAGTTCTTTTTAGAGCTTCTACTTTTAACACATTGTATTCTCTATCAGTAAATCTTTTATTTTGCATCTCGGTTTGTTCTTTGAAATCTTCTTGACTGCAGTTTCTTTTAATTAGTTTAATTTGCCCACAGGGCACCTTGGGCAAACACTGTGTATGGTGATAGCTGGAATTGAGAATATAATTATTTATATCTACATTTTTAAAGAAAGTTTTACTTTGTTCTTACCGTTTATAAATGTCAATAGATCCAGAAATTCAACCTTTATATTTGTCACAGGTACATGAGACTTTAAGATTGACATTATTTCTATAATATATTAATAAGAATAATTTCAAACTGTCCATATCACCCTTCCATACAAATATCTTAACGATATCTATTATATCTGCCATAAGTCTCCATCGGTAGTAAATTCAACATTTTTACTGCCGTAGCTATAAAGAACCCTTTGCTACTTCTGTTCACTTTTTCTAGTTTCATAAAGCATTTTTTTATGGAGTTGTGCACAAAACTGTACTCCATATGCCAGATTGGTTCTTACTAAGGATTTATACAGTGGCAGAATGATGCAGTGTTACATCATATTCATACCCTGTTTTATGCATGATAATCATATTCGCCTTTGCAGCTACTGCCTGACATTGAGCACTATGGTTAATCCTGCTGTCTACAAACACCCCTAAATCATTCTCTATCAAGTCTTTACCTAATTTTGTTCCATTTGGTTTGTATACAGCATGATAATTTTTGCATCCCGAATGCATAACCTCACATTTATCTGTTTTATCATATCTGCCATTTGCCTGTCCAAGCTTTGTCCATCAAAATCCATCTATACAGAAATGACCCCTCCTCTGATTTTACTACCTTACATAATTTAGCGTCGGCGAAGATTGAGACCTTGCACTCTCTGCCAACCTAAAGGACGAGTTAAAAAAGCAAAGGCGCCAGTACTGAACCTTGAGGTACCCCAATTCTAACTTTAGCCCAATTTGAAAAGGTTTAACATGGTCTTCAGTCACCTCAGGGTCACTGAAGTACCAATGGAACATTCTCAGACACCAAGATTAACACCCATGTCTGCCAGATGGGCCTGAGACGGGGGAAGCCCCATAAAGCCTCTTTCTGCCACTAATTCACTTTGGTCAAACATGGGTTTACAGGTAGTGCGAATATTCACTGACCAACATGATGGTTCTTCAAAGACTTTAAAACCATTTTTAAGACCTTAATAAGAGTCCTTACTCAGCTACGTCATACTCATCATAATCTTTATTTTTTATTCCTTTGCAGATCTCGACAGCAGCGGGTATATTTCAGACTATGAGCTCCACGATCTGTTCAAGGAAGCGAACCTATCCATTCCCGGATACAAAGTGAGGGAGATCATTCAGAAGCTAATGAACGAAGGGGACAAGAACAAGGATGGAAAGATCGGCTTTGAAGAATTTGTTTTTGTAAGTACTGTTGACTTTCCTGACAAGTCAAAGTTTCCTTTTTTCCCAGGGGAGCTCAACTCCAGTCCTCAGGATCCCCCAACAGGTCAGGTTTTAAGGATATCCCATCTTCAGCACACTTGGCTCAGTCGAAGGCTGGATATCCTTAAAACCTGACCTGTTGGGGGGGGGGGGGGGGGGGAACTGGAGTTGGGAACCTCTGGTTTAACCCAAAGTGGTTGTATGAAGACGTAATGGGCAGTCTTAAATCTGTTCTAATGATTTCTGGTTTTATGACAACACAACTTGGACAGTCTAATATATTATCTCATTGCCTTTTAGTTTACCCAGAAAAAACGAATTCTACCCGTCCTCACATGATCCATGTTTTTGCTCCATGTCCTATTTAATTTCTATTTCCTTCCATCTGTAGATGACTCTTTTCACAGATCACATCCATTTTCACTTGGCCAGCCATTTAATTCCTGTCTTGTAACTAATTGTCTAGCTTTCAATATTTAATGTAATAATAATGAACTTTTTTCATAGCCCTTTTCTCACAATGGGACTCGAATCGCGTCACAATTACAGTATAGCGCGCGGTACGCAGCACACATAATTTTTACAGGTGCAGTCTCTGCCCTGTAGAGCTTACAATCTGTGTGTTGGTGTCTGAGGCACAGGGAGATACAGTTTCTTGCCCAAGGTCACAAGGAGCTGGCACCAGGAGATGAACCGGGGTTCCCTAATTCGAACTCTCTCATTGTTTACAGTCCGTGCCTTTATTCACAAGCCACTCCTCCCTAATTTGGCATACTACGTCCAATTATTAATCTGCTGTACTATGTAAAAGTGCCCGTACAAGTTAGTCCTATGATCTGCAGGTGCTGATAAACCGCACACTTAACCCTCTCAGAGCTTCAAGGCCATGAAACATTGCAGACCGCTTTGCAGTCTGATGGGAAGCTGTTTTTGAGAAGTTCTCCACTCGAATGCAAATTAAACTTGGGTTTCCGATTTGAATAAAAAAAATCTGATGTACTCGTAGCATAGCTCATATATATGCATTTCTTATTGAGGTGTAGAATTTAGAATCTTTCAAGCATTTAATTTTTTATTTCAGTTGTTTAAATGTCCTTTTCTCCTTTAGCTTCATCGTTATCTCCTTCCCCCCTCCCCCCCACCACCCAGTTGTTTTGAGTCCTGGGTTACATCGTAAGTTGGACTTGGTTTGTGTTGTGTCAGCACTTGCATGCACAATGCGTATTGTGTAGAAGTTACAACTGCATGTGTTACAACTGCACATTTTTCTCTTAGCTGTATACAGATTTGTCAAGTGCAGTGGGGCTCTCTCAACTCACTGGAGGACCTGTGCCCCCGATTCCCACAGATTTTTTTAAATTTATTTTTTTAGTTCTAGCAACTCATACCCGCCACAAAAAGACGAGGGAGCTCGGGAAAAGCACCTAAACCAAGCTACTGCTTGCACCATAATATGACCCGCTTTTTGTTGAATCCTCTTGCTTTTAGTAGCCTATAAAGACAGCAAGAGTAGAGGGTAAATGTAATGCAGTGAGCTGGTTTCAGTCCCTCAGTGCAATTAAGTTTATAACTGTTTTACTGCATACTCTGTAAATCTAGGAGTCAACAGTAAACATAGGGGATGTATATATCATGTTACACCATCTAATTAGTTACATGGTTTGTGTATGAGTGTAGTAAGGAAATGGGTTTCTTTATATAGTGCCAACAGTGCACGCTGCTCTGTATATAGAACTTAACAGGCACAATGAGTCCCCTGCCCTGTAGAGATTAAAATCTTTATTTTGCCAGAGGCACAGGGGGATGAAGTGACTTTCCCAAGGTCACAGCGGAAACTAGGATTTGACCGGGTTTTAGGTTGGGTGATGTTACCACTGAGCGACTCCAGCTCTTTAAAAATGTTATTTGGTACTTGTATTGATCGTATGTTCTGCTATAAAAAGACTACCTGGCTTTTGTGCAAAGATGATGAATAACCTCTGTAATAGAACTGCTGGATTTTAATGCCCTGCAGCAGACTAGTGTACTCATAATCCTTCCCATCCCAGCGCTGAGGATCAGATCAGTCCTTCATTACACGAGCCTTGGACCTGTGCCACGCAATGTTATCAGAGGTTTGTGGTGGTCATGCTAATGTATCCCACCTACCGTTGACAATTAAGTGACGTTGGTCTTTTGCTGAGGTGGTTATCCAGCGCTTTGCTGGGCTTTCAGACTGCTGTGGAATATTCCACGAACGGAGAGGCTTTTGTTAGTGGTTGAGCTTGCAATGAAAACAAAGGCACAATGTTATGCATTTCGTGGCTGGTCCCTCCAGGCACTGAAAGGTTAATCTAGTATATTTTTTAAATACCCTTTTTTTTATTTTTGTAGTTTATTGCAAATCATTTAATTTACATCTCGTGCATGGAGTAAGCTTTTCTTACAACCTTTTACACGTATAGAAGAACTCCACCCACCCCCTTACAATGGCTTTATACAAAGATTATAGCTGTGGGAGCACGTACTGTAGAAAGTCGCTATTTTAACCTTGGCGATCCTTGTTCAGACTCTTCGGTGCTTTGTATTTTATGTAGATGGTGATTTAAATGCGCACGTTCTCAGCATTAAACTGTGTGGGTTTATGTCCATATCGTTAAAGTTCTTTCAGACATGATTTGGTGTCTTATTGCACCAGAGTCCCATAGTCCAGGTGCCATATTGACTGGTAAATGGTGCACAATTATGCGATGTCTCCTCGGTTACACACCCGGGAAGTTTTATTACTTTTACAGCAGAGAACCTAGAAAGTAATAAAGAAGAAAAGTTTGATGTGAAAATGAAACTCAATTGAGCTTTTATAGTGTTTTACGGAGGTATCCATCAAGCAATGTACTATAGCATAGTGGTATAGTCCTGTGGGATGATTTCATTGTATGGAGAGCAAAGAAGGGTGGGTCGCTGTGTGGGTCCTATCGTCCATGTAGTAACAAAGGGGGGAGAGGGAGTAGGGGGTGTGATACCTTTTTATTGAAGAAACAAGTAGTTATGTTAAAGCTGCAGTTCAGTCAATATCCTGCATGTGTGTTTTTTTAATAAATCGGTTCTGTAGTAAGAAAAAATACTTTTAGCATTTTCTGTTTTAAAAAAAACAACTTTGAGAGACCAATTTTCTTGTATTCTATTTTAACAAGCATTTGCTAAGGCACTGCCCCTTCATGTCCTGTCACAAGCCCTGGCACACCCCTTTGTCAGCCCTGCCCTCCCTCTAGCACATGTCAGTGCAGGAGTGCTCATGAATATTCATGAGCTTCCACTGAGTGACAGAAGCAGAAGAAAAACATATGCCATATCTAAAGATCTTGCCAAATTTTGCCGATCAATACATGGAGAACGAATTGACTGGCAGCTATACAGTTCTTTAGGTAATTAGAGATTGCACACATGAAACTATTGAAGTAAAAAAATTAATTAAAAAAAAAGAAGGCTGAACTGCAGTTTTAAAAGCTTTCAAAATGTTGGGGTCATTCATTGGGTAACCCTGACCCTGAGCGGTTTGAAAGCTTGTAACATATCAACTACTTGTTGCTCCTATAAAATGTATAATACCCCCTACTCTCTCTCCCTCTGTTACTACATGGTATGGAGAGGTGTTTTCCGGTGGAAGAGGCTCCGATGCACCATTCTGTTCTAATACATCGGGCTCCTTCTCTAAAAGAAAGCTGGTCTTGGTAGCAGGTTAGACGAGTTTCCTATTAGATGGGTCTCTGAGACTGTTCCATTTTATGTTCAGCAAGGACAATGGCGCATTAAATATCACTCTGGGTCCATTTAAAGCCGGGAAATACTCTCCAATTTGCCCTTGGCTGTTAATACATCCAGATGTGAATGCAGACGCTGCATTAGGATTGAACAAGCCTGGTCACTGGTTCGTTCATTCAGAGATATTTTTAGGCTTGGAGTCATTGTGTGCTCTGTTTCTGGTGAGTTTATCATGCATTGCAGGGTTAATCTCCACTGCTTACTGGTAATGTGTTTTACTCCGGTATGTGGTCCTGCACCCTATGTTGAAATGATATGCTTGTGCGTTACACACCCACATGCGTTTGTTTCTATGCATGACCTCTTGTTGACATTTCCACTCGCTTTGGAAAACCGTATTGCATGTACACGGCAATTCACAATTTTGTCACGTAAATGGTTTCCTATTGTCTGCTGGAATTGCGCACTTTACACGGTGTTCTTTCTCTGTACACATGCAATCTGTTGTGTGTCTTTGCACTACATTGTACACCTCCCATGTAGCTCTATTCATGTGCTGTGATTTAGTCAATCGGAGTGCATCTATAATGTTTACAAAGTCACAAACAAAATATACAGCTCACTAAAGTGATTATGTAGATGTAATAATGGGTGTGCTCTTAAACGCCTAGTGGGACGTTGGGTGCAGCTGATGAGCTGAAATTAACAAAAATTAGAGGATGGAAGCATATTAGTGCCTCAACTCTCCAACTAGTAGCTCATTTGTCAAAAGCACTCCTGGGCGGTTAAAACTTAACATTTAATAGATATCTAATTAAAATAAAATCTACACACATAATAATAGTTATAAACACACGATGTAATTAAAAAGGAAAGGTGATGGGGAGGCAGGGTTGGGCTCAGGGTGTGTAGCACAGATGAAAATTGCCTCAAATTAATCAAGGCACAGAGAGGCTAAATAAACACAAGTCACCTATTTTTATAGGACATAGAATCTCATGATTGCCACCAATGATAAAGCTTCAGTAACAGTTGTAGACATGCATATGTTGTGCGGCATTTAGCGTAGCATACCGATCAAGGCGATAAAAGGGAAGAGCAGTGTAAAAAGCGCTAATGCAGTGACTATGAAAAGTGACAATATTATATACAATAAGCTTTACATTTAAAGTGAGGGCTGCCTAGGTAAAAGGTTAACACAAACCAGTGCAAATGTACAAAAGAAAAAGGGGGGAACCGGCGCCTCTAAAATATAAAATCTGACCAAATATAAAGTCCAACAAAGAGGAGGAGGAGTCCTGGGGGGAATCTTCAATGGAGCACATGTATGTGGGCTGGAGCCACTAATAAGGCTGTATCATCCGGTATAGGTAAAATTGAAAACCTACTTACAGCAATGCTGAAAAGTAAAGCCTGTAGAGCAACTTGTCTTTGAATTCAGACCAAAGCCTCTGCAAAGGTGGAAACTGCAGCCTTCAGGGATCCAAACCGCCGGAACAGCCGCTGCTAAGCCACACACAGATCCTGGAGTGAGTGGGATGTGTCGCAGAGGGGGAACCGGAGCTGCACGCTGTGGAGGGATCGCCTGGCGCCCAGCTCACAGACCACCAGGTCGCGCGATGCAGGGGGAATTCCCAAGAAGGCAGGAAAGCTCAAAAGAGCTGAGGCAAAGTCTGAGGGGACAGTGCGCACACGGGGAGGGGATGATACAATGCTCAGCCAGATAAAACCCACCCTATGCGTTTCGTGACGAAGTGACTGACGAAGGCTGCAGTTTCCATCTTTGCAGAGGCTTTGGTCTGAATCCAAAGACAAGTTGCTCTACGGGCTTTACTTTTCAGCATTGCTGCAAGTAGGTTTTCAATTTTACCTATACCGCAGGATACAGCGTTATTAGTGGCTCCAGCCCACATACATGTGCTCCATTGAAGATTCCCCCCAGGACTCCTCCTCATCTTTGTCGGACTTTATATTTGGTCAGATTTTATATTTTAGAGGCGCCGGTTCCCCCCTTTTTCTTTTATACCGATCAAGGCGTTCGGCGTGGTGACGTCACGAGGGAGGACTGATGGGAGTCTGGTATCATTGTTACATTGTGTCTCTGGTTTGATTGCCACAGATTTATTCCTTTCACCTTTCCTTTTTAATTACATTGTGTGTTTATAACCATTATTATGTGTGTAGATTTTATTTTAGTTAGATATCTATTAAATGTTAAATTTTAATCTATAATGTTTAGATTTAGGAGTCCCGTGCGTAAAGTTTCAAGGTGGTCTCTGTTAGTTATGGTCTACTACAGGGGGGGCTCAACTCCAGTCCTCAAGTCCCCCCCCCCCCCAGCAGATCAGGTTTTCAGGATATCCCTGCTGCTGCAAAGGTGGCTCAATCAGTCCCTGCTTCAGCACAGGTGGCTCAATCAGGGGATCAGTTTTCAACTGAGCCTCTAATTGAGCCACCTATAGCTGAAGCAGTGATATCCTGAAAACCTGACCAGTTGGGGGGGGGGGGGGGGAGGGGGGGAAGAGAGGAGGTGGGGGGCTTCAGGGCTGGAGTGGAGCACCCCATGTCTAATAGAAGATCAACAAAAGAAAAGTTAGATTATTGCAAATGGACGGACACACACACACACACACACACACACACACACACACACACACACACACACACACACACACACACACACACACACACACACACACACACACACACACACACTATGTACAGTATTTTTTAATATTACTCAATCTCGGCAGATAATAACAATGTCCTGTAAAATACGAGTTTGTTGCGTTCGGGTGAACATAAATACGTGTTGCTTTGGCCATAAGCGAAGGAACCACGGCGCAGGAGGATGGCACTCTGCCCTACATGTGAGAAACCTCGCGTGTAAAACTGGTGCATTTACTTTCACTGGAACACTGATCCGTGTTTAATGGCCCAAGGCATCAAGCTGCACCTCTGCACGTAGGGGAAAAAGGGAATGTACCACTATTCTACGTACTCTGCCCCAACACACGCCGTTCCCAGTCTCGTTACTGGGAGCTTGTGAAAACCCTCCCGGCTTTCCCATTACATGGGTGTTTAGCAGCACAGATATAACGACAATATAGAATTACTGGTGATGTGATATCAGGAAGAATGGTTTCTCCCTTTTCTGCCAAAGGCTCCTGGAAGGCCCTTCTGTACAGTGTACTGTTACTGGCCCTTCCTGGCCGTGAGCCCTCTACAGGGTACTGTGTTACTGGCCCTTCCTGGCAGTGAGCAGGGTGAAAACAGAGAGCAATAGTAAAAAGTTTATTTTGTAACAGTAACAAATGTTTAAGTAATGTAAATATAGCAAATAAAATTGCCACGTGTGAGCACATTCATATGTCTGACTGGTACACAACCCTGCCTTTCCCCATGATCTCTTAGCATACAATCCTTCCACTGCAGCCAGGGATTCTGGGAAATGACATGCAAATGAGCGCACAGTTTCACCTTTTGCTTCTTAGCCATTTTAACATGGACCCCTATAAGTTTATGCCTGCCGTATTACACAGCTTTTTTCAGCACAGCCTGGCTTAAAGAAGTGCAGAGCCAGTAAGCCTACTCACAGACAGCCATCCAACCTTTTTGGGTCTCATCAGTGGGATATTGGTTTCTGGCTGTGCAACGTGAAGCTGATAGTGGGTTTAGCCAGACATGCACAATAAATTTATGAGTAAAAAAAGTGACTATATGTAAATATATAATCCATAGCGTTGTGCACCAAACAAGATTTTAAGACTGCAGAGGGGAAGCTGATGCACAAGTTGCCTTTTAAATATTTACTGTTCAGTCACTACAAAATGTGGGGTGATTTAATTGGTTTCATCTCCCCCTTCTATGCAGATTGTACAAGAGCAGAAAAGCAGCGACATTGCCAAGACCTTCAGAAAAGCCATCAATCGCAAAGAGGGGATATGTGCCCTCGGGGGCACGTCGGAGCTGTCCAGCGAAGGCACCCAGCATTCCTACTCAGGTGCGGTCACTCTGCGGGTCCCGGCCTCCCCATGAACTGCGCCCAATTTGAACTCTTATTGCATTTCCTCAAATTTATAGGGTCGAGCTAGATCGGTTCCCAAGATTTTGGTTAAAGAAAATGTTTGTGTTTGTGTGCTCATATTCAAAGAGATCCAGCACTCTTGGGACTTTGATTAAAGAGATATATATATTTAATGTGGTTGTCGGCGTTTCGGTTCCCGTTGGGATCTTTTGTCAAGATGGGGAACCGACACACCCATCACCACATTAAGAAATATTTAATGAAAGTCCCAAGAGCGCTGGAGCTCTTTTTCAATTGATGCATATACTCCCACATAAACACTCCCCTTAAACCTTTCTCACTGACTGCCCCACACCTCTGGAATGCCCTTCCTCTCAATATCCGACAAGCACACCCTCTATCAACCTTTAAGACCCAACTGAAAACACACCTGCTTAAGGAAGCATGAGTAGCTCTATGAGTGACAGTTTTACACCGCATACATAAGCCTTGACCCCTTGCAGACCCACTTACCAGAACGCCCTCCTACTGTCTCTGTACGACCTTCCTACCTATAAATTAGATTGTAAGCTCTTTGGAGCAGGGACTCCTTTTCCTAAATGTTTGTTTTATGTCTGAAGCACTTTTCCCCTTTGTGTTATTTATATTGTTTATCTCTATGATGTATATTACTGCTGTGAAGCGCTATGTACATTAATGGCGCTATATAAATATACATACAAACATACATACATACATACATACATACATACATAGCCCCTGGGTTGGTAATTACATAGATCTATTCTCTATCTATATATCTGTATCCGGGGTGTGATTAGCTCTCTTGCACATCTACCAAAGTGAATGAAATAAATATGCAATAAATACAAATTCCCATTAAAAAACACATAACACTTCTATTAAAGGGCAGAGAGAAGATGATGAATGCTAACGCCACTGCATACAAGGACGAAAAAGCCACATACTCTTAACAATATACATATTTAAAACATCATAAATCCTCAGAACTTTGCAACTGCGGGTTTATACATTTGTGCACAGTAGACAAAGTTTGTGCACCTGTTTTTATTTGATGATGTGAACTGATATGTTAAGTTATAGGGCTGGACTTGCCAAGTGCTTCTGTCTGGCATGTACTGCATGGGGAAGAAAGTTACAGAACAGTGAGGGTTCGGGGGACAGAAACTCTTCTATGGTTCAAAGAATGTTTTAAGAAAAAGCTTTACATATTTTGCATGTATATCTTTAATTAACTAGCACCCACAGCTGGTGTACCCTGTAGCTCTTTACAGAAGAGACATTACAGGGAATTATAATACAATAAGTGCAACAACCCATGCCAGACAACAGGGAAGGAAATGACTGTGTGTGCTCTTCTGCTTTTTAAACCTACCTTCTGTGTGGCTATTTAGAATATCTTTCTATACGACTGCGTAATAGTCTTTAATTTTTTTTTCCACGGTCTGATTTTCAGGGAAAGGTTGATTCCAAATCAGAACGGAGAACCGTAGTTATTAAATTTTGCTTTAGAAATGCAAACTTTTTTTTTACATTTATATTTTGCTGCAAAAAAAGTTAGTCTTCTTTTTAAAATTGCCGTTTCGTATACTTATCTTTAAAAAAAAAAAAAAAATGTTTCTTAATGTAGCCATCTTTTGTGCTTTTTAATGTGATATTTCCTTCTATCCACCTCCAACATCATATTTGTGTATGAAATTAGTATGGCGGCCCTTTTTCCCAATAGAAGGCCGAGGGATGACGTGGGAGAGGATAGGAAAAGTACAATGTGCAAAAGCAACGTGGTTTATACAGTCATAAGGGAACTGATCTATTAGTTAATTATATATCACGTGATACAGTGAGAAATCCAATTCCCAATAATATGAGAGCCTCTCTCCCTACTTCCTGCTGCCGGCCACAAGTCTCCCCGCACAAAGTCCAATTTTTTCTCTAAAACGTAGTTAGTCGAATGAGTTCTTTATACCAATGTCAAAAAAAGTGTTGGCCAAATAATTTATAGGGACATGCACTTATATCTGAAATGAACTGTGAGACATGTGCCCCATGCAGCTCTTGATGGGTTAATGGTGAAAATGTAAGACTATCTTTTTTTTTCCTTTTAATCCAAGATGTTTTACATTCTCTTATATAGAGCTTCGTGCTTAATCCAAGTCAGATGAGCACGCACACGGAGGGGGAAATATAGTTAAAAAAAGAGAAGAAAAATGTGCAATGTAAAAACAATGTTTAATATATTTAAATTGAGAGAACTGAAATCTCACTCGTAGAAAAACGTCTTCATGGTTTTCGTGTTCTCACACCCCACACACCTTGGGTTTTGGGTTTCTTCCACTCGAACAAATGTTATCACCAGTAAAGCAAACATTGGTCCTAGTTTCTTTGGAATGCATCAATCTTTTTCCTAACCAGCCCTCTGAATAAGGAAACGCCGGTCTGCAAGGTGCTTGGTTTTGTCCACCTCTAGCCCACCCTTCCCCTGTTTGAGATAAGAGAAGAGTGGGGAAAAGGGGGGCGTTGCTTGTGCAAACTCCTGTTTAGCACACACTGATAACACACAGAAGGAAGCAGCCAGCGTAACTAAAACCCCTCCCAAGTCTTGGCTTGTTAACATCGTGATCCAACTTTAAATCTTATACTATATTAGTGAAAGCACTGTATGCCTGCCTGCATGCATGCCAGCCTGCCTGCCTGCTGGATGTCCGGTGTCCCTAGGGGAAATCTCATTGGTCCCTTGGGCCGCCCCCGCACACCTCTCATTGGCCTGAGGCGGAGTGACGGCCCAAAGGACACACAGGGACACACACACACAGGGACACACACACACACAGGGACACAAACACACACACAGGGACACACACAGACACACACACAGGGACACACACACACACACTCACACACACACACACACACACAGGGACACACACACACACACACACAGTAGGGGGGGGTGTACATTAGCAGCATGTATAACCCGGGGGGGGGGGGGGCTCACATACCCGCCGGAGCCTCCGCCTCTTCCTCCCCGAAATCAGCCTCCAAACCCGCGCGCACCTCCTCCTCTCCCCGTGTCTCCCGCGCTTTCAACCCCCCCCATCCCCCCCCCGGCGCCGCTACAGTCAGCGGAGGAGCGAGTGCCCGGGACACAGCGGGGGAGCGGCAACAACAAGCTGCCTCCCGCCTCAGTTCCACGTGGGAGCGGCCGGACGGGTGAGTGAGCGGCCTTCACCCACCCCTCACCCCCCTTCAAATCACCTCCCCTCCACCCCCCCCCCCCCCCCGGCGCCGCTACAGTCAGCGGAGGAGCGAGTGCCCGGGACACAGCGGGGGAGCGGCCACAACAAGCTGCCTCCCGCCTCAGATACACGTGGGAGCGGCCGGACGGGTGAGGGAGCTGCCGGACGGGTGAGTGAGCGGCCGGACGGGTGAGGGAGCGGCCTTCACCTCCCCTCACCCCCCTTCACCTCCCCTCACCCCCCTTCACCTCCCCTCACCCCCCTTCACCTCACCTCCCCTCACCCACCCCTCACCTCCCCTCACTCCACTTCCCTTCCCTTCCACCTCCCTCCACCCCCCCTTCACCTCCCCTCCACCCCCCCTTCACCTCCCCTCCACCCCCCTTCACCTCCCCTTCACCCCCCCCCACCTCCCCTTCACCCCCCCCACCTCCCCTTCACCCCCCCCACCCCCCCCCACCTCCCCTTCACCTCCCCTCACCTCCCCTTCACCTCCCCTCCACCCCCCCTTCACCTCCCCTCCACCCTCCCCTTCACCTCCCCTCCACCCCCCCCCTCACCTCCCCTCCACCCCCCCCCCTTCACCTCCCCTCCACCCCCCCCTTCACCTCCACCCCTCCCCTCCACCCCCCCCTTCACCTCCCCTCCACCCCCACCCTTCACCTCCCCTCCACCCCCCCCTTCACCTCCCCTCCACCCCCACCTTCACCCCCCCTTCACCTTCCCTTCACTCCCCCCTTACAACCTCCCACCACCTCCTCACCACCTCCACCCCCCTTCCCACCTCCCCCACCCCCCTTCCCAACTCCCCACCACCATCCCCCCACCCCCCCCCCTTCCCACCACCTCCCCCCCACCCCCTCCCCTTCCCACCACCTCCCCCCCACCTCCCCTTCCCCCCCACCTCCCCTTCCCCCCCACCCCCCTCCTTCCCACCACCTCCCCCCCACCCCCCCCCCCCTTCCCACCACCTCCCCCCCCCCCCCTTCCCTGAGGCGGAGTCACGGGCCAAAGGACACACAGGGACACAGACACACACACACACACACGTAGACACACACACACACACACACAGACGTAGACACACACACACGTATACACACACACACACGTATACACACACACGTATACACACACACGTATACACAAACACACACACGTAGACACAAACACACACACGTATACACAAACACACACACGTAGACACACACACACACGTAGACACACACGTAGACACACACGTAGACACACACGTACACACACACGTACGTACACACACGCACGTAGACACACACGCACGTAGACACACACGCACGTAGACACACACGCACGTAGACACACACACACACGTACACGTAGACACACACACACGTACACGTAGACACACACACATGTACACGTAGACACACACACACATGTACACGTAGACACGTACACACACACACACACACATGTACACGTAGACACGTACACACACACACATGTACACGTATACTCACACACATGTACACGTACACACACACATGGAGACATACACACACACACATGGAGACATACACACACACACATGGAGACATACACACACACACATGGAGACATACACACACACACATGGAGACATACACACACACGTATACACTCACACACGTATACACACAGGTATACATACACATAATGTATACACACACACACGTATACACACACATGTATACACACACACACATGTATACACACACACATGTATACACACACACATGTATACACACACACATGTATACACACACATGTATACACACACACACATGTATACACACACACACACACACATGTATACACACACACACATGTGTATACACACACACGTGTATACACACATGTGTATACACACATACACATGTGTACACACACACGTGTACACACACACATGTGTATACACACACACATATACATACACACACACGTATACACAAACACACACACGTAGACACAAACACACACACGTATACACAAACACACACACTTAGACACACACACACATACACACACACGTAGACACACACGTACACACACACACACACACACACACGTACACACACACACGTAGACACACACACGTACACGTAGACACACACACATGTACACGTAGACACACACACACACATGTACACGTACACACACACACACATGTACACGTAGACACGTACACACACACACATGTACACGTATACTCACACACATGTACACGTACACACACACATGGAGACATACACACACACACATGGAGACATACACACACACACATGTACACACACACACACACGTATACACTCACACACGTATACACACAGGTATACATACACATAATGTATACACACACACACATGTATACACACACATGTATACACACACATGTATACACACACACACATGTATACACACACACATGTGTATACACACACATGTGTATACACACACACGTGTATACACACACACACATGTGTATACACACACACGTGTATACACACACACGTGTATACACACACATGTGTACACACACATGTGTATACACACACATGTATACACACACACACACATGTATAAACACACACACACATGTATACACACACACACGTATACACACACACACACACACGTATACACACACACACACACATGTGTATACACACAAACATGTATACACACACACAAACATGTATACACGTGTATACACACATGTGTATACACACACACACGTATACACACACACAATATATACATACACACACGTGTATACACACACACACGTGTATACACACACACGTGTATACACACACACGTGTATACACACACACACACACGTGTATACACACACGTGTATATACACACACATGTGTATACACACACATACGTGTATACACACACACGTGTATACACACACACGTGTATACACATACACACACACGTGTATACACACACACGTACACATACACACACACACACATGTATACACACACACACACATACAATGTATACACACAAACATGTATACACACACACACCCCAGCACCACCACATCAGCACACCGGTATCCCATGCCCCCCCAGCACACTGGCATTCTCGGCTCCCCACCATTCCCAGCCCCCATCAACACCATCAGCACCCACACATCGCCACCTTTGCACCTCCCCCATCGGCACACCCACATCCGCACCCCCACATCAGCACCAAACCCTCCCAAATCAGCACACCGATACAATCACCATCAGTACAGCCACAGCAGCAGTACCACCGCACATGGGCCGCGTGGACCACTCCCCACCCAAATGCCACCCCCACACCACAAACATCCCGGGCAACGCCGGGGCTCTCAGCTAGTTTAATATATTTAAAAGGGCATACGCTGTCATATTTGGGTAGAAAATGTAAGTCACCTAGATTGAACTCCTTAAATATGTCACTGCCGTAGTGTCCTCTTGCCTTGGGTTATTTGTAAAAGGTATGCAATATTGCTCCCACAGTAATCTCGTTTTATGAATCAAACCCGTGGTGGACACGTTTTAGGTGTTGGGAGATGGTTGTTAGTTGTCATTGCTCCCGGTCAGTATTTGAATCCGGCCTCTCTTATGCACCGATTTACGCCGAAAGAGACGGGTGTAATAACCGTTTTACAATTATTTTGACTAGCGTTATTAAAGAGTTTAACTCCTTCAGTACTTTATCTGGTCTGTCGCTTAACAATCGTCCAGCTGGGTCTCTCCTCTGACCCATCTCCAGGACAGTGTTCAACTTAGAAATGTTTTTAGATAAATAGCAAATAAAAAATGCCACGTGGCACACTCACACGTCTCCGACAGCTCTGCACCCCGGCCTTCCCCATTATCTCTTGGCATACAGTGCTTCCACTGCAGGCAGGGATTCTGGGAAAATGACATGCAAATGAGCACTCAGTGTGGCACATTTTGCTTCTTGTCCATTTTTACTTGGACCCCTACAAACTTCGAATGTACAGCATTGGTTTATTGTTTGACGAGCAAAACGATACACTGTCACTGACTTCCTGTTTTTGTTTTTTTGTGTGTGAGCGCCAATCTTGGTGATTATTGATCAGTAATAGGAGACCAATAAAATTATGGTTTCTTTTTGCTTTTAGAGGAAGAAAAGTATGCCTTTGTAAACTGGATAAATAAAGCCTTGGAGAATGACCCAGACTGCAAGCATGTCATCCCAATGAACCCAAACACAAATGACTTATTCAAAGCTGTTGGCGATGGCATTGTGCTTTGGTGAGTAGCTTCGAGACAAAATATGAATTGGGGCTGAATTATATGATCCATCAATATACAGCTCAACCCCCTTATAACGCTGTGCTTGGGGTCCAAAGAATCGCATTGCGCTATAAGCGGATCGCATTAAAAATAATGTGCAATTGTATGCATTGTATAATAAAGTATTTAAGATACCAATAATCGTGTTGTAAAGTATTCATAAATACGAAAAATTGGGAGCCACGCTTGTATCGCGTTATAAGCGGATTCGCGTTGTAATGGATCGCGTTATAACGGGGTTGAGCTGTACTGTGAAACCTCCTTTTCCCAGTGCCTGAGGGATATTTTATTCTCACTTGGACAGAGCTGAACACTTGTCCAGCACTGGGAAGTTGCTCCACAGCGCAATGAAAGGAATTCTGGCACTTTGGTTCAATATAGCAATCCGGGACGCGCGCTCTGCCACGCACTGCGCGCTCTGCCCCATGACAAGCGCACTGCTGCATGATGGGGCGCACTGCCATGCTCTGCCGGATGACGGGGCACTCTGCGGACACTACCGTTCACGCGCTCTGCCGGGCGACAGGCGCTCTGCCGGACCCCGCGCTTCTTGTTATATATGTAACCTTGTCATACTAATTACATCTCTATAAAGTATCCTGTCCTTTTGTGTTCCTTTTATTTCCTTCTAGCTCAGGTTCTAAAAACGATCCCACATTTTTGTGAGTGGGGGGAATGCTTTGTACCTGTATTTATTTTATTAACGCACGGAGCAGCATTAAAAAGCAGCGCTGCATACATGTATTTTATTTTTGTAAAAAGCGTAACGCATGTCCAACTTATCATTTTTTTTTTTTTTTTATTCCTTGACAGCAAAATGATCAACCTTGTCTGTTGCGGACACAATTGACGAAAGAGCAATTGAACAAAAAAAAACTGACCCCTTTCACCATTCAGGTAAAGCAGCTGTAAACTTGGGTAGGAAGTTACCTGCCAGTGCATATTATTTGAAGGGGATTTGGGATTGGGATTGAAGTGCAGGAAGCGTGGATTGGATTCCAGCCTCAATCACATGCAGTCACCTTAGGGAAAAATCACTTTCTCTCTGTCTTTTCACCTATCGTTTGGGAATAGCATAAATCAGAGGTGGCCAACTCCAGTCCTCAAAGGCCACCAACAGGTCAGGTTGTCAGGATATTCCCTGCTTCAGCACAGATGGCTCAGTTATTGACAGAGCTACTGTTAAGCCACCTTTTGCCGAAGCAGGGATATCCTTAAAACCTGACCTGTTGGTGGCCTTTGAGGACTGGAGTTTGCAACTCCTGGTTATACTGTGTGCTTTTACCCTTCTGGTTTATACAGCAACCTCCAAAAAGGACAGGGACAAAGACAGGGACCGGGACAGGCCTTTAGGTGTTCTGCAAAATTCCATCCCAGATGTAGTTGAAAACTTTAGGTACTTATGGTATACATTTGAAAAAGTGAATTGGATATATAATAGGTCCCAATAACTATAATAATGTTGCAACCAAATTATAATCTGTTATTTTTTTACACACCTGATTACTAATCAATGAAAGTAACCGATGTCCTTAAATAGTGATGCTTCCATTTCTTTTAAAAAAAGGCTTCAAATAATACACCTCCAGTTTTGATTGTACAATATTATAGATCACACACACGTTACCAAATCGGGACAGTGACTAAAGACCGAAGCTGTGTTTAATGTTTTCATTGTCTGAGGGCGAAAACGCCGCACGTTATATTCATTGTCACAATTAGTTATGCGAGTTGGTTGTAATCCGGTTGTCGTGAATATTTGCTGTTACCCTTGTTAATTGCAGGAAAACTTGAACTTGGCATTGAACTCTGCCTCTGCCATCGGGTGTCACGTGGTGAACATTGGCGCAGAAGACCTGAAGGCAGGGAAGACTCACCTGGTGCTGGGACTTCTCTGGCAGATTATTAAGATCGGCTTGTTTGCAGACATTGAGCTCAGCCGGAATGAAGGTAACACATCTTTTATTCATTTGCTCAAGATTGGTGTCCAAGCTAAGGTTGGGGTTTTAATATCAAGTGCAAATAAAGTCCTTAAGCAGGGGTTCTCAACTCCAGTCTTCAATACCCCCCCCCCACTTCCCCCAAAATGTCAAGTTTTAAGGATATCCCTGCTTCAGCACAGGTGGCTCAATCATTGGCTCAGTCCAAGACTTAGCCACTGATTGAGCCACCTGTGGTGAAGCAGGGACTTATTGAGCCACCTGTGCTGAAGCAGGGATATGCTGAAAACCTGACCTGTTGTGGCGGGTCTTGAGAACCCCTGCCTTTAAAGGACAATGAAATCCATATTTTTGTAATTGAAAAGTACGATAATGAAAAACGAAATTTTAAGAAGTGTGCTTTAAAATAAATGCTCTTCTAAAGAAAAATAGTGTTCTAATACAAAATAATAGTAAATATGAAAACAGGATCAGAAAATGAACAGGATCAGAAATGTGATATCTCTCGCACTGTGTAGGGAGCCCCTGGGCAGGAGAGCAGACTAGATGTGTGTTATTAGAGATTGTAACTAAGGCTGGGGCATGGCGCCTTCGCCCGTGCGGGGGCTGGTCAGTGAGCAGTCGCTTACCTGGCTGTGGGGGGCGTGCCGAGGGGCGTCACAGAGCTGGTTCGCCCTCATTGGGCGAACCGCTCACGTGACCGGCCTGTCGCGCCAAGAAATCAGTTTGAACTGATTTCTTGCGCAACGCGCGCCCCCCTCCCACACGTGCCGCATGCCGTATGGACGCGATCACTGTCTTAAGGCAGTCTGATCGCTCGCGTCCGCACGGTCTGCAGTACCATGGCCCCAGCCTAAGGAGGTCGAACGAGCAGGTGAGGAACACAAAGTACTGTATCAATCTCAATAGCCTGTATGTAGCCTTCTATATAATAATATAATAACTTCTTTCATTTAACGCTTTTCTCTCAATGGGACACGAAGCGCGTCACAATGACAGTATAGCACGCGGTACGCAGCACATAGGAATGTTACAGACACAGCCCCCGCCCCATAGAGCTTACAATCTATGATTTTGGTGCCTGAGGCACAGGGAGATAAAGTGACTTGCCAAGGTCACAAGGAGCGGACACGAGAATCGAACCAGAATCCCCTGCTTCACTCTCCGTGTCATCTCTTACAGTCCGTGTCTTGGCTCTCTGAGCCGCTCCTCTATACGGCAGTAGAGATTCCCATATTATTGCTCCTTCCCCCTCTGTTTTCTTTGCTTTTCTATCAGTTACAATGTAGGTCGCATGTCCGTTTGTTATAAGCATTGGGCTCCGTTTTATCCCTGTTTGTAATTTGGTAGTTGGATAAATTACAACTGAATAGCGAAAGCTCTATATATCCTACGGCATCTGGTCCGTGTCAGTGTTAGTTTCCTGCTCTCTCCTATCCAATATCCACTGCTATATATGTGACTATACAATGAACACCAGCATAGGGAGCGTAGATGTGAAGTTGATGAAGGAATGCATGGGCCCATCCTTAAGCCCTTTTCTACCAGGGTGACTTCTCCATCAGATAATGTGGCTGTGTGTTCATTTCAGGGAAATACTTGAGATGAATGATACATCTGTTAAAGGAGCAATCCTCTCGTTCTTTGCTTCCCACCCCCCCCCCTTCATTTTTGAATACCAGTTTGAAGCAGGGTCTCTCCGGAGCTGAACCCTGTTAATTTCAGCTCCGGGCATCCCCTGCTTCCAGAGATACCTATCGCTGAAGGGAGTGTAAGTATCGTCTGCAGTTTAAAGCTCCCGGACCCATGGGCCAATCGGAAGCCGCACAGGATGATGTCACGACTTCCTGTTAGCCCACAGCAAGCAGCCATATAGTGAGGCCTGGAGTGGCTACCGTCATGGAAGCAGGGTGTCCCCGCAGCTTAAATGAATGGTGCTCGGCTCTGCAAACCCCTTGCTTCAATCCTGTATGGGGGGGGGGGGGGGGGGGGGGGGGGGGGGGGGGGGTCGGAGGGGGAAACGGCTTTGATTGCCTCTTTAAAAGCTTGGAGTAATAGATCTGGCCTTCCCGCCCCTCCTGCGTTCCAGCTCTGGCCGCATTGCTGCGTGACGGAGAGACGTTGGAAGATCTCATGAAGCTGTCCCCAGAAGAGCTGCTGTTGAGATGGGCAAACTTCCACCTGGAAAACGCAGGCTATCAGAAAATCAACAACTTCAGCTCTGACATAAAGGTACTTGTGTCATGTGTAGGCCTGTCTGTGCAAGACAATGCAACAACGGGAATGGTGACTACTTAATAATGCAGTGTGTCCCTTCTGGTCTGGAACAGGCAGCAATGTGTCGCTCTAGCGTTTAAACAAATGAAGAGTCCCTTGGCATAAATATTTAGTGTGGCACTTTTTTTTTTTTTCTTTTAAAAACCCTTTCTTCCCCATCTATCTGTCTTTCCCATCCATCTATTTCTCCATCTCTAAATCACGGGTGGCTAACTCCAGTCTCCAAGAGCTACCAACACGTTCTCAGGATATCCCTGCTTCAGCACAGGTGGCTAAGTCGAAGACTGAGCCACTGATTGAGCCCCCTGTGCTGAAGCAGGGATATCCTGAAAACTTGTTGGTAGCTCTTGAGGACTGGAGTTGAGCACCCCTGCTCTAAAAAAATTCTTAACTTGGGTATATGCTTTGACGTATCCCCTGGAAAGTGGTACAGGACGCATTATGGTTTTACTCCTCTCTGTGATGTGTACCTTTTTCGGTGAAAACCTAACCGCACGAAAGGCCAAGATCCACAAAAGCATGCCACGCTTCCTATCTGATGGAAGTAAAGACGTTCTAAAGATCAAGCACCGTTTTGTGGATCTACGCCAGTTACTAAATATTAGCAACGTTTGCCAATGAATCTTGCATAGTTTCGCTGTTATTTTGCCATCAGTAAGGGATATCTGTGATAGCATAAAATATAACTGCGATCTAATTAATCTATTCTATTTTTCCTCTAATGCCTTCAATGGATGTATGCTGCTTTCCCCCCTTCTCTCTTCAGCTTATTGACTTTGGTAATTCTGTCAAGGTACATACTGTAATTCACAAACTGCGTTCCCCACTTAGACAACACCCTCAAACAGCCATGTTAAATGACCTGTTGCTTAGTATATGAAATTGCCATTGGGCATTGGGACTACTGTTTGCCACATATGTTACTGGCTAAATACAGCATTAACCACAGGCGGACCCTCCGTTATTATAGGCCACTTCCTTAGCAATTGGTGCTATGGCTTTGGAAGGACATTGCTGTTGTGCCACGCTTGGGAGGATTACCCTTCAGATGTTAGAACGCCGTTCCAGCCAGTCTCCGGCATATTGAAAAGTTGCGCGGTGTTTTAAATGCAAGACCACAGAATAATTCTTATCCGTTAGCTGTAGCTGAGGTTTCATATCATCCTGTAATCACCCGCTTGCAAACCGTTTTGATCCTTGAGAGATTATTTACTAAGTAAACCCATTTTCAGTGTGTGTGTGTGTGTGTGTGTGTGTGTGTGTGTGTGTGTGTGTGTGTGTGTGTGTGTGTGTGTGTGTGTGTGTGTGTGTGTGTGTGTGTGTGTGTGTGTGTGTGTGTGTGTGTGTGTGTGTGTGTGTGTGTGTGATATGTCAAGGTAGCAGTAAAATCATTGCATTCATTTCTCTCTCCCTTCAGTAGATACTATTATAATGACGATCCAGCTCTTTAATTCCAAGTGTAACGCAGGGTTCCCTTTAATCTTTTCAGGACTCAAGGGCCTATTTCCATCTTCTTAATCAAATTGCACCCAAAGGACAGAAAGAAGGCGAGGAGAGGATTGACCTGAGTATGGCTGGGTTAAGTGTAAGTGTCTCACTGAACATGCTTTGTAGTAACTAATAGTGGGGAAGTGCTACTAACGCTCTGGGAATGGTAGAAACGTTTCTGGTGGTTCCTGCTTCATTCACTTCAATGCTCTGCATGCTTACTCCAGGTACTCGCACTGTACTGTAGAGCTAGTACTTATTAGCTTATAAGAGGGTACTTTTGAGGCCACTCCTTCAGGTTTTTTTGGATTTGGTATTTATGTTATCGTTTGTTTCAACAGGAAAAAGATGATCTGAAGCGAGCTGAATACATGCTTCAGCAGGCAGACCGGCTGGGCTGCAGGCAGTTTGTTACCCCGGCTGATGTGGTCTGTGGAAACCCCAAATTAAACCTGGCCTTTGTAGCCAACCTCTTCAACAAGTACCCAGCACTTACCAAACCCGAGAACCAAGACATTGACTGGACGCTCTTAGAAGGTGAGAATGTTACAGTTTAACTCGCTTTGCCACCAAAGGGCTATGGAGGGGTTTTAGAATACTGTACTTTAAGTGATACATTGGGAGCACCCTGCCGTTCTCCAGATGCAGGGTGCCCGCCAGCACTCAGTACCATACATTGGGAGCACCCTGCGTTCTCCAGATGCAGGGTGCCCGCCAGCACTCAGTGCCATACATTGGGAGCACCCTGCCGTTCTCCAGATGCAGGGTGCCCGCCAGCACTCAGTGCCATACATTGGGAGCACCCTGCCGTTCTCCAGATGCAGGGTGCCCGCCAGCACTCAGTACCATACATTGGGAGCACCCTGCGTTCTCCAGATGCAGGGTGCCCGCCAGCACTCAGTGCCATACATTGGGAGCACCCTGCCGTTCTCCAGATGCAGGGTGCCCGCCAGCACTCAGTGCCATACATTGGGAGCACCCTTCCGTTCTCCAGATGCAGGGTGCCCGCCAGCACTCAGTGCCATACATTGGGAGCACCCTGCCGTTCTCCAGATGCAGGGTGCCCGCCAGCACTCGGTGCCATACATTGGGAGCACCCTGCCGTTCCCCAGATGCAGGGTGCCCGCCAGCACTCAGTGCCATACATTGGGAGCACCCTGCCGTTCCCCAGATGCAGGGTGCCCGCCAGCACTCGGTGCCGTACATTGGGAGCACCCTGCCATTCTCCAGATGCAGGGTGCCCGCAGCACTCGGTGCCGTACATTGGGGGCACCCTGCCGTTCTCCAGATGCAGGGTGCCCGCCAGCACTCGGTACCATACATTGGGAGCACCCTTCCGTTCTCCAGATGCAGGGTGCCCGCCAGCACTCGGTGCCATACATTGGGGGCACCCTGCCGTTCTCCCCGATGCAGGGTGCCCGCCAGCACTCGTGCCATACATTGGGGGCACCCTTCCGTTCTCCAGATGCAGGGTGCCGGCCAGCACTCGGTGCCATACATTGGGAGCACCCTGCGTTCTCCAGATGCAGGGTGCCCGCCAGCACTCAGTGCCGTACATTGGGAGCACCCTGCCGTTCTCCAGATGCAGGGTGCCCGCCAGCACTCGGTGCCATACATTGGGAGCACCCTGCCGTTCTCCAGATGCAGGGTGCCCGCCAGCACTCAGTGCCATACATTGGGGGCACCCTGCCGTTCTCCAGATGCAGGGTGCCCGCCAGCACTCAGTGCCATACATTGGGGGCACCCTGCCGTTCTCCAGATGCAGGGTGCCCGCCAGCACTAAGTACCATACATTGGGAGCACCCTGCCGTTCTCCAGATGCAGGGTGCCCGCCAGCACTCAGTGCCATATATTGGGAGCACCCTGCCGTTCTCCAGATGCAGGGTGCCCGCCAGCACTCGGTGCCGTACATTGGGAGCACCCTGCCGTTCTCCAGATGCAGGGTGCCCGCAGCACTCGGTGCCATACATTGGGAGCACCCTGCCGTTCTCCAGATGCAGGGTGCCCGCCAGCACTCAGTGCCATACATTGGGGGCACCCTGCCGTTCTCCAGATGCAGGGTGCCGCCAGCACTCAGTGCCATACATTGGGAGCACCCTGCCGTTCTCCAGATGCAGGGTGCCGCCAGCACTCAGTGCCATACATTGGGAGCACCCTGCCGTGCCCCAGATGCAGGGTGCCCGCCAGCACTCGGTGCCATACATTGGGGGCACCCTGCCGTTCTCCAGATGCAGGGTGCCCGCCAGCACTCAGTGCCATACATTGGGAGCACCCTGCCGTTCTCCAGATGCAGGGTGCCCGCCAGCACTCGGTGCCATACATTGGGAGCACCCTGCCGTTCTCCAGATGCAGGGTGCCGCCAGCACTCAGTGCCATACATTGGGAGCACCCTGCCGTTCCCCAGATGCAGGGTGCCCGCCAGCACTCGGTGCCATACATTGGGAGCACCCTGCCGTTCCCCAGATGCAGGGTGCCCGCCAGCACTCGGTGCCATACATTGGGAGCACCCTGCCGTTCTCCAGATGCAGGGTGCCCGCCAGCACTCAGTGCCATACATTGGGGGCACCCTGCCGTTCTCCAGATGCAGGGTGCCCGCCAGCACTCGGTGCCATACATTGGGAGCACCCTGCCGTTCTCCAGATGCAGGGTGCCCGCCAGCACTCGGTGCCATACATTGGGGGCACCCTGCCGTTCTCCAGATGCAGGGTGCCCGCCAGCACTCAGTGCCATACATTGGGAGCACCCTGCCGTTCTCCAGATGCAGGGTGCCCGCCAGCACTCGGTGCCGTACATTGGGAGCACCCTGCCGTTCTCCAGATGCAGGGTGCCCGCCAGCACTCAGTGCCATACATTGGGAGCACCCTGCCGTTCTCCAGATGCAGGGTGCCCGCCAGCACTCAGTGCCATACATTGGGAGCACCCTGCCGTTCTCCAGATGCAGGGTGCCCGCCAGCACTCGGTGCCATACATTGGGAGCACCCTGCCGTTCTCCAGATGCAGGGTGCCCGCCAGCACTCGGTGCCATACATTGGGAGCACCCTGCCGTTCTCCAGATGCAGGGTGCCCGCCAGCACTCAGTGCCATACATTGGGAGCACCCTGCCGTTCTCCAGATGCAGGGTGCCCGCCAGCACTCAGTGCCATATATTGGGAGCACCCTGCCGTTCCCCAGATGCAGGGTGCCCGCCAGCACTCGGTGCCATACATTGGGGGCACCCTGCCGTTCTCCAGATGCAGGGAGCCCGCCAGCACTCAGTGCCATACATTGGGAGCACCCTGCCGTTCTCCAGATGCAGGGTGCCGCCAGCACTCGGTGCCATACATTGGGGGCACCCTGCCGTTCTCCAGATGCAGGGAGCCCGCCAGCACTCGGTGCCATACATTGGGAGCACCCTGCCGTTCTCCAGATGCAGGGAGCCCGCCAGCACTCGGTGCCGTACATTGGGAGCACCCTGCCGTTCTCCAGATGCAGGGTGCCCGCCAGCACTCGGTGCCATACATTGGGAGCACCCTGCCGTTCCCCAGATGCAGGGTGCCCGCCAGCACTCGGTGCCATACATTGGGAGCACCCTTCCGTTCTCCAGATGCAGGGTGCCCGCCAGCACTCGGTGCCATACATTGGGAGCACCCTGCCGTTCTCCAGATGCAGGGTGCCCGCCAGCACTCGGTGCCATACATTGGGAGCACCCTGCCGTTCTCCAGATGCAGGGTGCCCGCCAGCACTCGGTGCCGTACATTGGGAGCACCCTGCCGTTCTCCAGATGCAGGGTGCCCGCCAGCACTCGGTGCCATACATTGGGAGCACCCTGCCGTTCCCCAGATGCAGGGTGCCCGCCAGCACTCAGTGCCATACATTGGGGGCACCCTGCCGTTCTCCAGATGCAGGGTGCCCGCCAGCACTCGGTGCCATACATTGGGAGCACCCTGCCGTTCTCCAGATGCAGGGTGCCCGCCAGCACTCGGTGCCGTACATTGGGAGAGCACCCTGCCGTTCTCCAGATGCAGGGTGCCCGCCAGCACTCAGTGCCATACATTGGGGGCACCCTTCCGTTCTCCAGATGCAGGGTGCCCGCCAGCACTCAGTGCCATACATTGGGGGCACCCTGCCGTTCTCCAGATGCAGGGTGCCCGCCAGCACTCGGTGCCATACATTGGGAGCACCCTGCCGTTCCCCAGATGCAGGGTGCCCGCCAGCACTCGGTGCCATACATTGGGAGCACCCTGCCGTTCTCCAGATGCAGGGTGCCCGCCAGCACTCGGTGCCGTACATTGGGAGCACCCTGCCGTTCTCCAGATGCAGGGTGCCCGCCAGCACTCGGTGCCATACATTGGGAGCACCCTGCCGTTCTCCAGATGCAGGGTGCCGGCCAGCACTCGGTGCCATACATTGGGAGCACCCTGCCGTTCTCCAGATGCAGGGTGCCCGCCAGCACTCAGTGCCATACATTGGGGGCACCCTTCCGTTCTCCAGATGCAGGGTGCCCGCCAGCACTCAGTGCCATACATTGGGGGCACCCTGCCGTTCTCCAGATGCAGGGTGCCCGCCAGCACTCGGTGCCGTACATTGGGAGAGCACCCTGCCGTTCTCCAGATGCAGGGTGCCCGCCAGCACTCAGTGCCATACATTGGGGGCACCCTTCCGTTCTCCAGATGCAGGGTGCCCGCCAGCACTCAGTGCCATACATTGGGGGCACCCTTCCGTTCTCCAGATGCAGGGTGCCCGCCAGCACTCAGTGCCATACATTGGGGGCACCCTGCCGTTCTCCAGATGCAGGGTGCCCGCCAGCACTCGGTGCCATACATTGGGAGCACCCTGCCGTTCTCCAGATGCAGGGTGCCCGCCAGCACTCGGTGCCGTACATTGGGAGCACCCTGCCGTTCTCCAGATGCAGGGTGCCGCCAGCACTCAGTGCCATACATTGGGAGCACCCTGCCGTTCTCCCCAGATGCAGGGTGCCCGCCAGCACTCGGTGCCATACATTGGGAGCACCCTGCCGTTCTCCAGATGCAGGGTGCCGCCAGCACTCAGTGCCATACATTGGGGGCACCCTGCCGTTCTCCCCAGATGCAGGGTGCCCGCCAGCACTCGGTGCCATACATTGGGAGCACCCTGCCGTTCCCCAGATGCAGGGTGCCCGCCAGCACTCAGTGCCATACATTGGGAGCACCCTGCCGTTCCCCAGATGCAGGGTGCCCGCCAGCACTCGGTGCCGTACATTGGGAGCACCCTGCCGTTCTCCAGATGCAGGGTGCCCGCCAGCACTCGGTGCCGTACATTGGGAGCACCCTGCCGTTCTCCAGATGCAGGGTGCCGGCCAGCACTCGGTGCCATACATTGGGAGCACCCTGCCGTTCTCCAGATGCAGGGTGCCCGCAGCACTCAGTGCCATACATTGGGAGCACCCTGCCGTTCTCCAGATGCAGGGTGCCCGCCAGCACTCAGTGCCATACATTGGGGGCACCCTGCCGTTCTCCAGATGCAGGGTGCCCGCCAGCACTCAGTGCCATACATTGGGGGCACCCTGCCGTTCTCCAGATGCAGGGTGCCCGCCTGCACTCAGTGCCATACATTGGGAGCACCCTGCCGTTCCCCAGATGCAGGGTGCCCGCCAGCACTCAGTGCCATACATTGGGAGCACCCTGCCGTTCTCCAGATGCAGGGTGCCCGCCTGCACTCAGTGCCATACATTGGAGGCACCCTGCCGTTCTCCCCAGATGCAGGGAGCCCGCCAGCACTCGGTTGGATTTCAACATCTTTGAGGCACTATGCACATGAAAGATTGTAAATGTGCGCCATCTACTGGTTAGATGTAGTTCATGCATTATACACAGCCGAGACCAAACGAGGGATTTTAAAGCAGCAATCAAGTCGGCTTAAAAAAAATAAAACAATATTTTTCTTGGTTTAATATTTGCAGCCTTTGATTACCTTTAGTAAAATCTGATTACCTAAGCTGACGTTCGATTTGGTTCTCCCGATCAGCAAAATCATGTTTCCTAGGGTTCACTAAATGGCCGCCTTTCAGTTTCAAATCAATCCTTCAGTCAGTGTAACTCAGCAGCTACAATATATCCTTATATTACTATGGTAACATTATCTATTGTTAGTTTGCAGCTCAAACTGCTGGAACGTTGGCAACAAATTATCACAAACAGGAAAATGTTGCAAAGATCTTGCACTGCTGGGGGAAGTGTGCTAAATCCTGCTGTAGAAAAGAAATGATGATCAGTATATTAAAACATTACAAATGGCATTAAGAGTTGAATTTTAAAATTATAAAAATAGTAAGTACTAACTAACACTACTGAAGTGCTTTTTTTAATTTAATTTGAAACCACACGTAGGATATTGCTTGGATTGCTCCTTTGATTTGTACATAAATAAAAGCTGCTGGTTTCACTCTACTTGACCAACCTGTTTCCAAAGATACATTTAATTTAAGTATTGCCGTCGCGATACTACCTTGGGATGGGGACAGATGGTCAGTGACATTATTATTATTATTATTATTATTATTATTGTGTGTTTGTAAAGAGCCAACATATTCACAGTGCGGTACAATAGGACATGAATTACATAAACAGAATGACATATAAACAAGGACACACCAGTGCAAACGATACAAAGGGTAATCCACTGGAAGCT
This sequence comes from Ascaphus truei, assembly GCF_040206685.1. NCBI lineage: Eukaryota > Metazoa > Chordata > Amphibia > Anura > Ascaphidae > Ascaphus > Ascaphus truei. The sequence continues at coordinate 34,430,329 of NC_134498.1, forward strand.
TGGACATCCCACATGGCTCAAGTCCGTTAATGGCCTGAAACTCGCGGCAGACCCCACTGGCTTCTCATAGTGAACTCGCATTTCTCACTTTGTGTTAGGAGAGACCCGGGAAGAAAGAACATTCCGTAACTGGATGAACTCCCTGGGCGTGAATCCCCACGTTAACCATCTGTACGGGTACGTATCGTTTCCCGAAAACGGCATTCGGATCTGCAAAAGGCACGCCGGCCCCGGCAAGCTTTGTCCATTGCATGCAAGGGGGAAACACAGGGTATTTAATACAGATCTGCAGATCTGTATGTTATAAGTGACTAGTTGCATTCAGCGAGGGTAGGGTCTTGAGAACATAAGGTGTCTCCCTACAGGAGGTTTCCATAATGATACGCAGTTGTGTTATGTAAACTCTGGGATATATAAAGATCCTCCATATCGAGCATTGCAACAGACACAACTAGCATCACGTTATACGCATGTTGAATCTATACGCGACTCCGCTGTGAGTACTTTAATTTGAGGCCTATTTCACTGATTGCAGTATCTCCCAATTCTTTTCAGTGACCTACAGGACGCCCTAGTAATTTTACAGTTGTACGAGAAGATCAAAGTCCCTGTAGACTGGAATAAAGTTAACCGGCCACCATACCCTAAACTTGGGGCAAACATGAAAAAGGTAAGCAGAAAACGCCTGCTTGTGAATTGGGAGGGCAAATTAACCACAAGGCTGCTGGCACGGCTTCAGTGCAGGTCATTTGAGCAGAAAGGGGGACTTCTTGTTTTTACTGTCCATTGGCTGTTATGTTATTATTATTAATATTATTATTATTATTAATAATGTCCATTGGCTCCCTTTTACCAGTTCACAAGGGGATAGTAATTTGAAGTAACAGCCCGCGGGGAACTTGCAGCACTTTGGGTAAATGAGGGCTGCACCTGAGATGATTTTCTTCTTTCACTTTGGTCTTCCAGCTGGAGAACTGCAACTACGCAGTGGAGTTGGGAAAGCATCCGGCCAAGTTTTCCCTGGTGGGGATTGGCGGGCAGGACCTGAATGATGGAAACTCGACACTGACGCTGGCATTGGTCTGGCAACTGATGAGAAGGTCAGTGCACACAGTGTTATCAGAGCCTCAAACACAAGGCTACTTCCATGGGCTTCCTTATTGGGAAACTGCAAATAACATAGCAGTGAGAAATAATGTGTTTCTAGCTGGCACTGAAGATTGCTTACTGGGGTTAATTAAATGGACTCCTTCAATGCAGTTTTATAGAATAGGAATAGTGCATCGAGGGGGCCACTGGTTGTTTGTTTTAACATTTATTAAGGTATACATATACATATATGTTAATGTGCGTGTTTTCATACCCAGTGACATATTGACTGAAGGGATCTCGTACATTTTATTGCACTAGTTTTGTTTCAAAAAATGCAATGACCCGGCGCTTCAGGCTACAACAATACCCCAGTCCAATGATTAGTCCATATAGATATGGAAAGTTCTTTTCAATATTCCAGCTGATGGAGCGATGGTGATCCAATTGCTGGCTGCTGGTTCCGAACTCCTCCTAGTATGTAATGGACAAAAAGGAAAAGACCATTGCGCAGCCACAAGAATCCATAAATAACTCCACAACAGATTAAAGTAATGAACTTACAGACTTGCTGTGTTATTGTTCATTTGAGACAATCTGTGCTTTTAACCTCTTCTCTTCCAGATATCACGAATCCCACGTGTTGTATGTCTATCCTCCAGGTTTTCTGTCTGTTCACAGCATTACCACTTGGTCATAGTTCCCATGTGTTCCCAGAAAGGAAATAACATGAAAGATGATGGTGCAGATTGATAAAAAATTATTACAATAAAAATAAAAAACAGCCAAGGGCTTACTCACATAAACCAGGCTGTATAAAAACAGCTGACAACGTGCCGTCCGCAGCTTGATACAATCAGGTAGGCAGGCAGGCTTCTGGGAGGATGGCACTATTGTTGTTTGCAAACCCTGAAGTGGCGTCTAACTCTCAGTAGTTACTCTGCGAGATTCACCCTCTCTATTTGCTATAGCTTCCTCTATTTCAGCTTGAGGTGGCCAGCACTGCAGAATGTGCTCTGCTCACCTCTCTGGGTAACTGCCGTCAGCCTGCGCTAAGCCTCGTGATGTCACACTCTGGCGTCTCTCCTGATCTCTATGCTCCTGCTTCTGAAGACCGTGTCAGTTCTAGCTCCTCCCTCTCCATACGCGTTTCGTGACGCAATGTGGTCACTTCATCAGTGGATGAGGGGGGAGTTGTTACCTACTGATATATATACCCTGGAAGGTGATGAATACTAATTGCAAATTAATTGCAAATTAATTGCAAATTAATTGATTAAAAGCGAATAAACTGATTAAAATTGCACACATCTACTTACATGATAAGAGCCACTAGGGAATCATCCCTGGGATTAAGTGGCAATGCACCAAGCTCATAGACATAACATTTCTTACCATTCCACATAAAAAATAATAATTATGAAAACAATTATTGCATGATTGATCATTACATACAGCAGTGGGGGGTCACTTCAATCTATCAAAAAGGAGGCCAGATCAAAGTCTATATTTAAACCATGCGGTGACAAGGTTTTGAGGGTATAAATCCAGAAGGTCTCCCTTCTGGATAAATGGGTCAGCCTGTCACCTCCTCTCCAATATGCCTTTGGGCATTCTATGCCCCTACATGTCAATCCCTCTGGGTTTTGGTTGTGTTTGCTTTTAAAGTGGTTTGACACACTATGAGTTTCCAACCCCCTTTTTATGTTGTATACATGCTCTGCCAGTTTACGTTGGAGTTTCCTCCCTGTTCTCCCCACGTACTGCAACCCGCATGGGCACTCTAATAAGTATACGCAGTACATACTCTTACAGTTTATAAAAGTGTTTACATCATAACTTTTACCTGTTACATTTGATTGAAATGTACTGCCTTTAACACTGAAAGAACAACCTATGCATTTGTTGCATGTAAAGAAACCTTTCAGGTTAGATAACCACATGGTGCTACTTATTTTTGGCCCACTGAGGGGACAACTAGGTGATAGTTTACTTTTCAAGTTGTCAGCACGTTTATAAACAATTTGTGGGTGTTCTGGCAGGAATGTATTCAATATTGGGTCTCTAAGGAGGATCCCCCAATGCTTATTTATAATTTTCTTTATTTCTGGGGCCATACTATTGAATTTGGTGATAAAGGGGATACATTCTCCTTGAACAGTGGACGTCTTTTTACTGTTATTAGGGTTGGTAAGACTAGACATATCTATATCTTTAACTGCACAGATAGCTTTATTAACCCTTTCCCTGCTGTAGTCTCGCTCAAGAAATTTTTCTCTAAGGGAGTTCAATTGGTTTGTGCAAACATCCTTCTGTGAGCAGTTTCTTTTTATTCTTGGGGCTTGTCCCTGTGGGATATTTTGTATCCATTTTGGATGGTGGTGGCTAGAAGCCAAAAGATACGTATTAGCATCCACCTCCTTATGGTATGTTTTTGTTTGTATCTGTTTTCTACATACAGGGTTAAGTCTAAGAAATTGATAATTATACTACTGCAGGTAAATGTGAATTTTATATTAAAAGGATTATTATTCAAATATACTTTAAACAATTCTAGATCATCTATCGTCCCCCTCCAGACACACAGCACATCGTCGATAAATCTCTTCCAGAGCACCAGGTTTGCACCATATGGGTTGTTGTTCCATATGTAGCCACGCTCCCACATATCCATAAATAGGTTAGCGTAGCTAGGTGCAAACCGGGTGCCCATTGCGGTGCCGCATGTCTGGAGGAAGTAATCTCCATCATAATTAAAATAATTGTGGGTTAGTATATATTGTATCCCACTTAATATAAATGATTTCAAATTATCTCCAACATTCATATCTCCCTCAAGTGTCTGCTGGACTGCCTTTAAACCATCCACGTGTTTGATGGAGGTGTATAAAGACACCACGTCACATGTTACCCATATTAATTGCTCATCCCATTCAACATCTTGAATTAGTTGTAGTACATGGGACGTATCTCTTAGATAAGGAGTTTTCTGGACATATTTCTGTAACAGATGATCTAAGAATTTGCTCAGTTTAGATGTAAGCGAACCTATGCCTGATATTATTGGGCGGCCGGGGGGTCTGGTTGTGTTCTTATGTAGTTTAGGGATGAAGTAGAATATTGGTACTTTAGGATTTTTAACTATTAGGTATTCTAATTCCTTTTTTGTTATTACTTCATCTTCAAATCCTCTTTCCATGATAGTAGTTAATTCCTTTTTGATTGTCTCTGTAGGGTTACTCAAAAGCCTATCATAGGTGGAATTGTCACCTAAAATTCTACTGGACTCCTCTCTATAGAAGCTGGTGTCCATAACAACCAGACCCCCCCCCCCCTTTGTCCGCTGTTTTTATAACAATGTCCTTATTCTCAGTTAAAGATTTTACAGCCTCCTTTTCTCCTTTGGTTAGGTTGTATTTTTTACCCTTAAAGTTACTCCCTGTTTTTTCAAGATCACTAATCACCATATCTGTAAAAGTATCAATATAATTCCCTTTTATGGCTCTGGGGTAAAATTTACTTTTATTTTTAAAGGGTGTTATGGGATTTTCTATTTTTTCTTTAGGGACTTGGTTTCCTGTGTTTAAAGTTCTACTAACAGGGTCCCTCAGGAAATATTTCTTTAGTGTAAGCTTCCTGATGAATTTATGGACATCTACATAGAGTTCAAAGGGGTTTGGGCCACGTACTGGGGCAAAATTTAGGCCTTTCTCTAAAACTGTAGTTTCAGTCTGGGTAAGTTGATACGAACTAATATTAAAGATATTACTTTTATGCTCTACCAGTGTTTTCCTGGGTCTTGTCTTTTTCTTTCTCTTTCGTGTCCCTCCCCTCTTTCCTCTATATCGTCCGCTCTGGACCGCTTTCTTTCTAATACACCTTGTTTCATTGATGGAATTCCTTTTTCTCTCCACTGTGCTTTCACTGGTTCGTGGTCCCTGCGATACTCTAAAAAATGGGTAGGACCCCTATGGTTCTCTTTGGGTCTCTCATTCGATCTTAAAATGGGTGATCTTTCTCTGTAACCCCTATAGGTTTGGTCCCTATCATTTAATCTATGTAGGGGTGATCTTTCTCTATACTCCCTATGATCATAATCCCTTTCTTCCCCCTTACGTTCTAACCTCGACCACTCCTGTTTAGAGTTAGATTTTTTACTATTTTTAGTTCCCTGTATTTTATCTGTTCTAGTACTAGGTTCTACTCGTCCCGGGGTAGTGATATTGGATTTATTTATGGCCCTTTTCTTTGTAAGTAAAGTTTCGGGCTTGGGGGTAGATTCTGGATTCGGTTCTACCTTAGAGTCAATATCATCAGTAGTTGAAACTCTTTTGTCTCTTTTCCAATTCCTCTCTTTTTCCTCATCATAGTCCTTTTTATCTCTCAGAAATTTTTTCTGTTTAATTATTTTTACTTCTTTACCTAATTTAGCCATTTTTTGAATAATATTGTCCTCCAGGATTTTATATTCTCTCATGGTCATAAAAGGTTCTAATTGGTTTTTAATATTATTGGCCTCCCCATCTATCTTATCTAGAATGGTGCTTCTATGTTTGATAAGTAGTTGCATTAACCCTACAGAGCATGTGTCTAATAAAAATTTCCATTCAGTCAGAAAGCTTTCATCATCCGTGTCTAAGGTGGGTGCTTTAACATTACGTAACCCCCTAGGGATCCTTTTGTGCTCTAAATACTTCCTCAACGTGAAAATCTCCCATTTTTGCCTAATTTCTTGATTCAACAATTTCTCCAATTTTGTGAATTGTGTTTCTAGTGTATTTGATTCTAATTCCATACTACTTGTGGTTTCTTCAAAGAAACCTTGAAAATCATTTTCTAAAAGTGCTCTATTAGTGAATAGTGCCATGATAGAAACGCGTATGGAGAGGGAGGAGCTAGAACTGACACGGTCTTCAGAAGCAGGAGCATAGAGATCAGGAGAGACGCCAGAGTGTGACATCACGAGGCTTAGCGCGGGCTGACGGCAGTTACCCAGAGAGGTGAGCAGAGCACATTCTGCAGTGCTGGCCACCTCAAGCTGAGATAGAGGAAGCTATAGCAAATAGAGAGGGTGAATCTCGCAGAGTAACTACTGAGAGTTAGACGCCACTTCAGGGTTTGCAAACAACAATAGCGCCATCCTCCCAGAAGCCTGCCTGCCTACCTGATTGTATCAAGCTGCGGACGGCACGTTGTCAGCTGTTTTTATACAGCCTGGTTTATGTGAGTAAGCCCTTGGCTGTTTTTTATTTTTATTGTAATACATTTTTATCAATCTGCACCATCATCTTTCATGTTATTTCCTTTCTGGGAACACATGGGAACTATGACCAAGTGGTAATGCTGTGAACAGACAGAAAACCTGGAGGATAGACATACAACACGTGGGATTTGTGATATCTGGAAGAGAAGAGGTTAAAAGCACAGATTGTCTCAAAGGAACAATAACACAGCAAGTCTGTAAGTTCATTACTTTAATCTGTTGTGGAGTTATTTATGGATTCTTGTGGCTGCGCAATGGTCTTTTCCTTTTTGTCCATTACATACTAGGAGGAGTTCGGAACCAGCAGCCAGCAATTGGATCACCATCGCTCCATCAGCTGGAATATTGAAAAGAACTTTCCATATCTATATGGACTAATCATTGGACTGGGGTATTGTTGTAGCCTGAAGCGCCGGGTCATTGCATTTTTTGTATAATTGTTTGTAATGAGTTTGTGAGGAATTTGTTTGGCAGAGACCCCGTGGCAGCTTTCACTTAGCAATAAGCTTATTATTCACATATTGTATTTACACTTTATATATATATATATTTTTTTGCGCTGAGTTATAGGGTATATCTTTTTTTAGTTTATCATTAGTTTTGTTTCAAGCTGTGTCTCTTTACTTTTTATTAATCCTGTATCTTGGTTAGTTTGAAACAAGAATGCAGGTTAGAGGGACCTTTTCCAAAACCAACGTAGGCAATAATAGTACATGCACTGCTGTTGTGATGGGCGACGAGCATATCCAGTTATGTGAAATACAGGAAAGCAGGGGTTCTCAACTCCAATCTTCAAGCCCCCCCAACAGGTCAGGTTTTCAGGATATCCCAACTTCAGCACAGGTGGCTGATTGTGCCACCTGTGCTGAAGCATGGACAGACTGAGTCACCTGTGCTGAAGCTGTGATGGCTTTAAATCCTGGCCTGTTGGGGGGGCTTGAGGACTGGAGTTGAGTCCCCCTGCAGTAATGCTACTCACACCAGTGTAAGAAAATTAGACCATGTAGAAGTTGTCAATATTTACAGTCACAATCTATACATGCCGATTGGTTCTTTTCTGCCCGGCTTGTAAGCCCATTTCTCTCTCGTTTAGATCTTCTTTCTAATCGACCATGTTGGTCTAATTCAATTTGTGGATTTTTCTTTTATTTCCAGGTACACACTCAATGTTCTGGAGGATCTTGGCGACGGACAGAAAGCAAACGATGACATCATCGTAAGTTGGGTGAACCGTTCCCTGACTGATGCTGGAAAGTCGTCCTCTATTCAGAGCTTTAAGGTAATAGTTGTGTGTATACAGTTACCAAGTGATTGGTAGAACATCCAGGGCCGCTGATGGGGGAAGAGCCGGAATGGTTATCCCTGGTCTGACGGTGGAGGTGGGCCCCGGCAGGCGGATGCCGGAAGTGGGGCCCGGTGGACCTGCCGGGCTCGCCCACATGCGCTCCGCAGAAGGCCTCCGCTCCGGGGGGTGGGGGGGGAAGGGGAGGGGTGGCTTGGGGGGGGGGAGTGGCTTGGGGGGGAGTGAGTGAGTTTATGTTGAATAACTCACCTTTTTAAGGAAGCCCTTCAGGGAGCTTTTAAAAGTCTGGAAGTTGGGGGAGAGTCTGATGGTGCATGGTAGGGAATTGCGGAGAGAGGGGGCAGCACGGTAGTGAGAAGAGCTAATAAGGGAAGTGAGACGGAGGTCATGGACAGAATGGAAGGGGTGTTTTTGGGGTGTGTTTCTAGATGAGGGTTAAGATGCATTGGGGGGAAGTGTTGTTGAAGGCTTTGTAAGTTAGAGAGGGGGCTTGAGTTTAAATGAAGGATTTTGAAGTGGCAGTCAAATAACATGCAGTAATTCTGTGGTTATGGGGTAAGACAGGGTTCTGTGGTTATGGGGTAAGACAGACAGTAATTCTGTGGTTATGGGGTAAGACAGGGTTGGGCACCTGCCTTGAGATGTGCTCGCAAGTGTTCTGTATATTACGGAGGATGAATCTCAAATGTCAGGGAAGAGGGAGAGATCAATGTACTTCACAATACGTCCTGTAATGCAGGGTACAAAGTATCACCTTTCCTCCCAACCCATCTACCCATGTGAGGTGCTCACATTTATTAGTACTCCAGATGAGGCAATGGGAATGTGTCATTTTAACATTTGGTGATTAAATGGCAATAAATAACGTTTTCTATTTGGTGGTTGGGTTTCCTTATACCTAGATATCCTACTTAAAGATGAATAAAAATAACAAATGTAACCATCTTCTTTAAACAAATGTAATCATACTTACAGGTAATAGTTTGTCTTTTTATTTTGTTTCTTTTAAAATCTAGTACATTTTTCCTCTTGTTGGGGCTTCTGAATGCAGGAGTGTTTACTAATCCAATATTTACTCAACCTCTATCCCATTCTTTACCTGTGAATGGCAATAAAGATAAAGTGGGAGGGAAGGGGGGTTACCTATGCAAACTCTTGCCAAATGCAATTAAATCGCACAAAAGGGCGTAACTAGAGAAACGCAAACCCCTCTTGTTAAACACACAGATTTAACTCAACATTCCACTGCTTTTGGTTAATTTGTCATAGGTTGTATGGTACCTTTACAACCTTGTGGTTACTCTACTCTCGTCTGCATATGTATTTGGTAATAATTAGAAGCTGCATGCATTGGTCATGAGTATATTCCCTTTTTTTCCAGGACAAATCCATCAGTACCAGCTTGCCAGTAGTAGATCTGATTGACGCCATACAGCCCGGTTGCATTAATTATGACTTGGTTAAGACTGGTGATTTCTCCGAAGAAGACAAACATGAGAATGCCAAGTAAGTTGGGCAAAACACTACAAAACAAGCATGGATATTCCATGAACACACATCCTACTTGAAGATAGATTAAATGCCCTATAGTCTTGGACAACTTTTCTGGTTTTGGTACAAAAGTATAATCTTTTTGTTCCTGGGAAAAATGTAGATTGTATTTGTAGGAGCAAGCGATTGTTCCTGTAGATTGTACATACGGTTATGAAGAATACATTCGTGTTTTAAAGAATCCAGAGATGAGCAGTCTCATCAAGCAAAATGCTGACCGATTTTATGTGAACGTGGACTATGCATGGTTATTTATTAACATTTGTATTATGAAGAGAAATTGTTGCCCCAAACTATTCCTACCATGGACCTTCATTGGTCTAGCACTGTCAAAGGCAAATGTGTGATGCATCCAAATAATTTGATAGGCTAAAGCAGGAGTGGCCAACTCCTGTCCTCGAGCCACCAACAGCTTAGGTTTTAAGGATATCCCTGCTTCAGCACAGGTGGCTGTTGTTGAGTCACTGATTTTAGCCACCTGTGCTGAAACCGGGATATCCTTAAAACTGGACTTGTTGGTGGCCTTGAGGACTGGAGTTGACTACTCCTGGGCTAACTCTTCTAATCCCTCTCAAATCTGCTGGCCTCTATCCCTGAACCCCTGTGCCTGTGATCATGGGAAGACCATTTGCATCTCTTCTACCACCAGATATGCAGTGTCCATGGCCAGAAGAATTGGTGCACAAGTCTACGCTCTCCCCGAGGATCTGGTGGAAGTGAAACCCAAGATGGTCATGACAGTCTTTGCTTGCTTGATGGGCCGAGGGATGAAGAAAGTCTAAGCCTGGCACTCGCAGTAACCGAGGAGCGTGGATAAAACCCCATGGTGTACGGCTTGCAAAATTTGGCAGTTCCGGTTTAAGAACTGTCGAAGGTGGCAAGATTTTAAGGTTTGCTTCGCAACATTAAAAACCTCCCGATTCTCAGGAAGAAGAGCGGTCTGCCAGAAGTGCTCTCTTTCCCCGTCGACCTGTCAAGTTCACACTGAAATGCATTCATACATGGGCTGATTTTGGTTGTTCCAGTTTCAACCCCTTTACTATAGGATGCACTTTCAATGCATTGCAGAGCAATGCGATTCAGGCATCCGCAGTAGTAAGTGGGTTTAACACAAAGTACAATCAAGACGTTTTTCTACTGCTGGCATTTCTTCATATGGTGATGGAATTTATTACACATCTCTAATTTTCTGTTTATACACTAAAATATTTATCTTTCATTCAACATCATGGTTTTTCGTTTGAGACCGCACCATTGAATATCCATGCAGACAGCCTTTTAAGTTCTGTATGAAGGAACTATATACACAAATTGACTGCAAATATTTACTGCAGTCATCTGGATATTGGGGGCTTGCTATCTAATCCTATTTGGAAGAAACACATACCAGCTTGCTTCTCTTTATTCCATAGCTGTCCATATAGATTCCACTTAAGAGCATCGTGCATACTATGAGCAATAAGTATTTTCCTGCCCCAAAGTCATCAGTATACTGTAATATTCAGAATGAACGCATTTTTGTATGTATCTTGGTTTAAAGCATAACCATAGAAAATATTTTTCTTTTTGTATAAGACCTGCATGAACGTTTTTTGTTACAATTTTTATTTAAAACTGCTATCCTCTATAAAACGACCCTGTTTTATCTGGAAACCGCTGGTTAAATACGTGCTGCAGACGATAGACAGCAAGTAGCAGTGTGCTGAGCGTTAATATCTTTGCATCTGAAAAGGCAAAGCACCAAAGAAATAGATCTATATTTACAGGTATTATTCTTGCTTTGGCAAGCTGTTTGCTATATTTTTAAGACCGTGCTGCTATTTTAAGCTGTTCAAACTAATATGGTGGCAAAGCAAAATTAAAATAAAAAGAATCAATTTCAGCATGTCCTGTTTTGTCCATTTTTGTTCTCTGTACCCAATGGGCAGAATACAGAGGAAGCCAGACCTGCTGTCTCCAGAGTTAAAAGACGCGGGTTTGGAGATGGCGCGGTCACGCTGCGGGTGGTCCATGTTTCTGGGTTGGACCCCCACAGCGATAAACCTTGCGTCTGGCTCCACTACAGAAAACCTTAAGTCTTGCTACATCTGCACATACTTTAGTGTTTTTCTTAACTTGGAAAGATGACTTTAATCCAGTGATCCCAAAAACGGGTTGGGAGAGAAAGGGTGATCCCCCCCCCCCCAATGAGGGTTGCAACATGAGGAGACAGGGTGATCTCCAACAAGGGTTTCAATAATAGGATAGAGAGAGGGTGATATCCAACAAGGGTTGCAACACTGGGAGAGAAAGGGTGATCTCCCCTCCCCCCACCCCCCAATGAGGGCGGCAACACGAGGAGGAGGATAGAGAGAGGGTGATCTCCAACTAGGGTTGCAACACGAGGAAAGATCGGGTGATCTCCAACAAGGGTTGCAACTCTAGGAGAGGAAGGGTGATCCCCCAATGAGGGTTGCAACACGAGCGACAGGGTGAACTCCAACAAGGGTTTCAATGCTAGGATAGAGGGAGGGTGATCTCCCACAAGGGTTGCAACACGAGGAGATAACGTGTGGTATGGGTGCAAACGTCATGCTCTTGAATCCCCACTTTTTATGGTGATTGCTTCTTATTTAGGGCCTCATTCTACAGTATATACATTGAAGTGGCCATCTGGATCAATTGGGATTTTTGTCCATTAATGGTCCGAACAGCCGATTCGGCGTATATAGCATTAGAGCCGGACATGTCCTATGATATCCCTATGCTCTATGCTACCCTGTAGAACTGATCCTTTCCCACCCTTAATATGTAAATAGTGCTGATTTGAAGTAATCTCAAATATAATTAGTTAAGTCCTATGCTGCCAGATGAACCTGCCATGCAATTGTAATTCAGGGTTCAAGCAAAGGAGTCTTCTCACCTGCCAAAGAGGAGCAGAACCTCCAAAATGTTGTGCAAGGCTTGCTTGTTGTATTTTCTTATGCCACAATAAAAGTTGGATGCTAAAAAAAAATGGTACTATTAAAAAATGATTTTAGTACCCTTCCTAATATATCCGGGTACAGGTACGTAGGACTGCTCACTTAAAGTATGTCTGATTCAGCATCAAGGCTTCTGATTTATTCTCACAAGTAAATAAGATAAAGATATAGCCTGCAGATTGGGGGTAGCCAACTCCAGTCCTCAAGGGCCACCAACCGAAGACTGAGCCACCTGTGCTGAAGCGGGGACATCCTGAAAACCTGACCTGTTTGTGGCCCTTGAGGACAGGAGTTGGCCAACCCTGCTGTAAATGGTAAGTTTTCCGTGAATTATCAAATTTCATGATGGAGTAGGTGCATTTGTTGATCATTTTGACTCCTAAGAGCTATTTAACGAACTGCAATAGTACCAATCGGGGCACTGTCGCTCGGAAACTCCCATTTTGTTTTACTTTTTGTTTTCGTTGAAATAAAATAAACCCATACAGGTTACAATTTTTTTTCCTTTAATATATATCTATATCTCACATCTGATCACAACTTTGCCATCTTTGTTGTTTGCCCACCTCGGAAGAATTTGCGTTGGTGACCGGCATGTGTATTTTTGCATCAATACTCGTTATTAAAATTACAGGACAGCGAACGCCATAAAGGCTGAATTATATTCAATCTTCAGGGCTCTAGAGACCAACATCTATAGGCACATTCATCCGCACCATTGCATTCCCTGCAGCGCACTACTGTCTCCAGGCAGTGAGGGAAATAACGGCTAGCTCTGTATAACAGTAATGATGCTTGTAGAGTTCTCTTAATGCACTTGGCGTAATAAAGAACCCCTGCGTCTGAAAGCCTGACAATCCCGTCACAGCGGACTGCACACAGAAGTCAATCGACTTGCCTAAGGTAACATGGGTCTGTGACTTGTACAATGCTCAACATCTTTGCTTGTGCCATCAACATTAACCCCTTTTGGTGCCCAGGGACGGAACTAGGTCGTGGGGTCTGGCACGCCATGATACAGCCGCTACATGCTATAATGATCGTACAGGGACGGTGACAACTCTCGTTCCGTTGTCTGTGCCGGGGCAATCGCATGATCGCGGCCAAGTAAAGCGCCACATTTCCACCATACTTGTTTTTGCCACTGAATCGCAGCTGGCGCAATTTGCAAGTGGTTGGCCAAGCGTTTCAATGGTGCCAAATCTCACCCAACAGCTGATATACGGCTTTTGTTTTTGCAACCCTCTCTGCTTTCTTTCCCTTGCCTTCAAAAGCCCTATTTCAGGGTTTGGAGAGGGGGGGCGGGGTGTGTGTGTGTGTGTGTGTGTGTGTGTGTGGGGGGGGTGGTATTTGGCATGCTGCACAATATTGAAAAGCTTAGCGAATGAGGATGGAGCCCTAACTCGGCTCTGACTTCTTTGCCATTTTTTTTTGGTAGACTTTAAAAAAAAGGCACATTTAGCATAGTTTGTGAGCCACCTGTGCTGAAGCAGGGACAGAATCAGCCACCTGTGCTGAAGCAGGGATATCCTGAAAACCTGACCTTTTGCGGGCGTGGGGGAGGGGTCTTTAAGACTGGAGTTGAGCACCCCTGCTATAAGACACCTCCCAGCCTATACACAGCACAGCTCGCCCCTATTCTTTCTATTAACAAAAGCAAGGAAGCTAATAGTTGAATGCCTTTTGAAAACATGTACAGTACAAGGCTTTCAACATTATCAGATCACGTTGTCCAGCAGGGGGAGCTGCTCATAGCCCGTATTCATTACGTGCAAGCCGTTAACAAAAGGCTGTCATTAAAAAAGTATATTTTTGTATTCATTTATTTAGATGTTAGTTTTACAGAAGACACATGGAAACATTAGATAAGATTAACGGTTTTAATTTAAAGCAAAAGTTTATAATGATTTGGAACCCATTCTAGTTGAGCCGCTCCTTATCATTAAACACTAACAAAAATATCTGTGCGGATGAATGTGAAGAGATATGACCGATATCCCCCAATATCTCTCCCTCCCCCTTCCCCCCCCCCCCCAGATATGAGCGTGTATAGTAAGGTGGTTATAAATTAAATGCTTCACTTTTTACACTATGTACTGACCCTTCTGATTGCAATTCTAGAACATTTGTTTAATTTAGGATTTGCGCTTCCCTTTTCGTGTAGCTTTGTTCCCCTCTCGTAGATTTAAACAATTAGCGCTGCTGTTACCTGAGCCGCCAGCAGGGGGGGAATCGCTGTCCAGTCGCAGATCTATGCAACAAGGAGGAAGGCAAATTCTGCAGCAGGTTTCATCATGAGTTAATTACGGGTGTGCGTGTGTCGGTGACATTTATAGAGTTAATCCAAGCCTGCGAATTTTAGATTTATATATATATATATATATATTTTTTTTTTTGACGCAGGGGGTCTCCTGAGCTGAACCCTGTTAATTTCCGCTCCGGGGACCTCCTGTTCCAGAGATACTTGCCTCCGCATTACGTGCCGGTACCAGCTTTCCTCGACTACCAGGGATTACGTAATGGCCGCTGTTCAAAGATTTGGCGTCATGCGGGGGAATAGGAAGCGGTGATGTCATCTGTGCGGCTTCCTATTGGCCCACGTGACACGGGAGCTTTAAACTTTAAAGGCCAGCTTGCTCTGCCGGAGCGGCTACCGGCACCTACTGCGGAGGTAAGTATCTCCGGAAGCAGGGGGTCCCCAGAGCTGAAATTAGTGGGGTTCAGCTCCGGAGACCCCCTGCTTCTATGATATATATATATATATATATATATATATATATATATATATATATATATATATATATATATATTTGTAGGCTTGAATTGCTTCTTCAAAAGTTGGAGGGCTAACATACACCTTTGCCGAATATAACTTCTGCATTCAATTTGTTTATTACCAGTTACTGCTAACTAGTCCTCTTATTCCCTTCCCTTGTGACCATGTGACTTGAATGAAACTTCTGCTGTTAACAGCTGCATATTTTACATTGGGAGGCATCAATTGGCAGGCAGTGCCCAGTACCCACATTATTTCATCTAAAATGTCAAAGAAAATACTTGATTAATGTAAAACACCATCAAGACTGGAAATCCTTACGTTTCTTCACACAAGTGTCTTGATAAGAGGTGCTGCTGCTGCTGGCAGTCACATGGCTTGGCTGACAACAGAGGAAATGTGCATTTATTTGTTTTGTTTCTCAGTATTTAAATGTATTTACAGTATTTATTAAATATTTTACCGGGAAGTCGTACAGTGAGTGACCTCTCGTTTTCAGGTATGTCCTGGGCACAGAGCTATGATGACAGATACATGGTTACATTAAGTGAGCAGGGTTATACATTATATACAAGACATTGCATGCACAGTAAGGGCTGGTCCCCGCTGTGGCGGACGCTGCAGGGACGAGAGCCCTCCCCTCAATGGCGCCGGGCCCGCTGCGAGGGGGGGCCGCAGTGCTGTGGCGCGAGTTGCTCCTGCTCTTAATAGAATTGAGAGCGGGACTCGCTACGGAGCGCTAAGCCACGCCCCCGGGCGGTTCAGCCAATGAGGGCGAACCTGCCAGGTGACGTCATGGCCGTGCCCCCGTCACTCCCTCACCACGCCCCCCCGGTCTTTTGGTCTGCAGTTCCCTGCAGACCGGGGAATCGGCTGCACGCGCCGCCAGTCTCGCGGGCGCGCGTGCAGCGGAGGTACTGGGGCCTCAGCCTTAGAGATAATATACGTTGTAGGCGTATGTAACAGTTAAATGGCTGCAGGATTAGGTGATTTTACATATTTAACACCCTACATCAGGGGTGCCCAACTCCAGCCCTCAAGCAACACGGTCAGGTTTTCAGGATATTCTAGCTTTAGCACAGGTGGCTCAGTCTAAGACTGAGCCTCTTATTGGGCCACCTTTGCTGAAGCAGGGACTGATTGAGCCAGATGTGCTGGAGACTGGAGTTGAGCACCCATGCCCTGCGTCATGGAGTCTGGCACTCCAGCAGGGGGCGCCACAACGTAGTGGCTACGTCATGCCCTCACAATGCTCGTGTCCCAGGGGAGATCGCCGGACGCCGTCTGCAATGTAGGGGAAACGGATTGCCGGCGAGGCCATAGCCCTCCAGTGCCCAAAGAGTTAATTTTCCTTGGTTGTCTGTGTGGAAGTAGCAGTTCCCAACCAGGCACCAGGTACCGGGTCAAGTAAGAAGGACCCACCAGGATTTCTGAAGGGGCTGCCCGAATAATCGGATTAATACCACTTATCGTTCTGTAGCCACAAGGGGGTCCCACGTTTACTCAGCAACGAAATGAAAGTACCTTCATCGGAGTGCTGAGTGGGCAATGATGGAAGAACGGTGTTCATGTCTGTCTGTTATATAGCACGGTCCTATGTTATTAATGTGTATGATCTGTCCTTGTGCTGGGCACACAAATAACCGTTGTGCTACAAAAGTTCCTGGTGCCTATTATTCTACAGCCTTGCCACCGCATCACCGGCCGCCTGAATCCCGCCCCCGAGTCACGGTATCCCATGCGGCGTAGTAACACACCGAATTAACCCCTCCCTCCCCGGCTTCTAGGGAGATTACATGTTTAACCTAGGCGTTCTCAACTCCAATCCTCAAGAACCCCTCCTCCCCCCTCCCCCCCAACAGGTCAGGTTTTAAGGATATCCCTGCTTCAGCACAGTTGGCTCAATCAGAGGCTCAGACGAAGACTGTGCTGAAGCAGGGATATTCTTAAAATCTGACCTTTTTTGGGGGGGGAGGGGGGGTCTTGTGGACTGGAGTTGAGAGCCCCTGTTTTAACCCCTTCCATTCTGTAAAGGCACTGAATTGGTTAATATGAACATGGATGGAGCCGGATGGGATCTGAAACAGGATACAAAATGTCAAGTTATTATTCTATGCGTGGGGGCGGGGGGATTATTCATTAAACTGAGTGCCGATCGGGGCACGGTCACATGGAAACTCCCAATATATATTTTTTGCCGCAGGCCCACAGTTGGCCAACACCTTCCCTACATCTGGTTATACTTTGTGCTTAATGCAGGCTATTTTTAGCATTCTCCTATTCTTGCGCTGTTTACTGCACAAAATGTTCTCTCTCAGATCTCACTCGTAATGCGGCTGTTAATTGTCCTGTACACAAGATCCGATGGCAATGAAAGTGGGGAATACTGTACCATTCACTGTGTGTTACACAGAGCTTTTAAAATAACAAAAATGGGGGGTGGGGGGGAGGGAGAGAGTACAACAAAAAAAAAAGAATTGGACATTATGACAGTGAAATGGGTACACCCCCATCCATTTCCAAATTACAAAGGTCATGTCTTGTTGCGAGGGAGTTTTATACAGCATTCTTAAAGATGTAACACAGGGGAAAAAAGTGTGGAGGGGGGGGGGGGTCTGTCTGACACCAACTACCAGGTCCGGAACCCCCGAGGGTGTCACCTAACCCGAAACCTCCAATTCTCTTCTCTAATAATTTAGATATTTTTAGTAACCTGATTAAAGTAATGCTATGCCACTGTTGGGGTACCCCAGTCCCTCTGACTGCAGCCAGGGGTTCCAGACTCCAGAGAACTGGCTGCATCTCTCCCTCAGGAAAGCCATTATACGTTCCATGGTAATGGTTTGCCAAATCCTGTTTTTTTGTTTGTTTTTAACCCTGTTCATATTTGGGACAGTTGTTTTTCTCCAAGCCGCGATACAACACCTGGAGGCCGTGAGAATGTGATTGAGTTTAACCTCCCATCTAGAGGTGGGGAGGGGGAGAGGTCTGCTCAACAGAGCTAACCAAGGCTCAGGCCTCAATGAGGTGTTCATCAATGAGGTGTTCATCAATGAGTTAATGAGGCCAAACACCCTTTCCCAGAAAGGAGCCAACACAAGGCAAAACCACCTGATATGAGCCATTGAACCACTCTGGCCACCGCCTCTAAAGAAGTTGGCTGGGTGCCTATTATTCATGGCATGTAATCTGGCCGGGGTCACGTACCACCTGAAGAGTCTTGTATGCATTTCCCTTAATGGTCGTGCATATCGAGCGCTTTGCTGCTGCCAGACATATGTTATCCCATGCGTCCTCAAATAGGATCTCGCCTTATTCTCCCCCCCCCCCCCCCGTTTGCGCACATATGGATTATTTTGGTCATAGGCCTGGCCCAGCAATAGTTTTTAAATTGAGGAAATTAGGCCCTTTTCTAGGTATCTGGAATCAAAATACTGGATAATATTTCACTAGATTGGGAAGACCCAATCCCCCTCAATTTGAGGCTCTGTATAAGATCGCCTTTTTGATCCTGGGGTGTTTCCCTCCCCGCACACACCTGGAGATATGTGTTTGGAGCCCTTTCGGGTCTCCGTGTTGGACTGGTGTGGGCAGCGATTAAAGAAATACATGATTCTGGGATGGAGATCCATTTGCCAACCCGTAAGATGTTGTATTTGCCCCATGTCTCCAAGTCTTTCCTAAAATCCTTGATTAGGCGAGGGTAATTTAAATTGTACAGAGTAGCCTAATTCTTGGGAATATTCACCCCCAGGTACGGGAGAGATTGCCAGTTAAAATTGAAATGTAATTAATTTGACCATTTCCTTGGGCATATTAATGTCAAGGGCATGGGACTTTCAATGATTAATTTCGAAGCCTGAGTCCGTTGGATACAGTTCAAGCACCTGCAACAAATTAGGAAGAGAAGTTAAGGGCTTGGTGATAGTCAATAAGACGTTGTCCGCAAATAAGGAGACCTTGTAGTCCATGTCATCTGCTCATATCCCTTCAATATTAGGGTTCGACCAGATGGGCCAAGGGCTCGATCAATAGAGCAAAGAGCAATGGAGACAAGAGGCAACCCTGTCTAGTCAATCTTGAGATATGGATAGAGCTGGATATAAATCCTGCATTTGTAATTTTTACTGATCGAGTGCGATATAGCTCTTTGACCCTGGTCAGTATTTGCCAGTATATGTGGGACAGATCTATTATCTTGCGGATATTGTCAGAAGCCTGCCTAGTGGGAATAGACCCTACCTGGTCTTGGTATACAAGTTGTGTGGATGAGGTTCCAGGGGAGCGTCGCCGAGTACCCAAAAAAGAGAAAACAGTGGATAGTGTAATACTGTAGGACCGTGTCAAGGTATATATAAACGTGACAAATTCCTACTCACAAAAGTAGCAGGAACGCAAGCATGTGAATCAAATAAATTCTGTGGTGTAGCCCGTTCCGGAGGTTTGGTATATGGGTCAGCACATCTTAAGAAAGCAGAAAACAGCCATAGTGTAGATGGAAATACAATTTATAAAATGTAAAAGACAATTGGAGGCTTACGGCTTTACGAGGAAAAACAGCATTGGGAATAAAGTCTCTGCAGTAGTGTAGCTCGTCTCATGCAGTCTTCTTTCCACCGGCATCCGCGAACGTCACTTCCGGAATGTGACGTCACCGCTCACCGGAACTGCAGACTGCGGAGGTTCCCCTGCTTCTTTCCTCTCCCAAGATGGCGGAGAAAGCCCGACTCTACGCGTTTCGACGTGATTACGTCTTCTTCAGGGGAATTTGTCACGTTTATATATACCTTGACACGGTCCTACAGTATTACACTATCCACTGTTTTCTCTTTTTTGGGCACTCGGCGACGCTCCCCTGGAACCTCATCCACACTACTTCTACAAGACTTCTGGAACAGTCTTTTGTCGGGGTCGAGTGATAAGTTGTTTTTGCCTTATTATACACTGTTAATAATATTTATCACTGTTTAATACACTTCATATAATTTGTTTTTCACTTAGATTTTCTATGCACTATATCATTTGATCACTGTCTGTGGTTTAGTAGAGCGCCATCTAGTGTTCTTTTACATTGCTTGGTATACAAGTTGTCACAAATTAATGTTAAGAGTTTGGCCAGTATCTTCGAAAATACTTTCAGATCGGTGTTTTGAAATTGGCGATAACTAGCACAACTGGTGGGGTCTTTGCCCTTTTTCAAAATTAGGACAATTTTGGCCGCGGCCATTGTATCAGGAATCTCTGAGCCCTTTAGGAATTTGTATAATAATAATGCTAAATGTTATATACGGTACATGCTTACTTGTGGCTGCAATAAACAGTATGTTGGTTTAACAACCAAACCGTTTAAGCAAAGAGTGTTGGAGCATATGAGACTTCTCATTAAAAAAGACCAGACACCTTCAGTGTCCAAGCATTTCAGTCTGTGCCAGTCAGGTACTGCAGTCTTAAAACCTTTAAGTGGTTGGCCATAGAACATGAGAAACCTCATTTACAGGGGGAAACAGAACCCTGCCTTATATAAGAGAGAGGACTTTTGGATTTTTTTCACTGGACACATTGATGCCAAAAGGTTTCAATACTGTATGGGACCTAAAATATTTTCTGTAATATTTACCCCCCTTTTTTTTGGTATACCATTGAATTATTTTTTAATGTATATAATGTATAGAGACTGATAACTATCTTATTATTTATACCCGATTTTCAGTTTTTATATCTTAAGATATATTTTTCTCTCTCATTTTAATTTTTGTTATCATTTTTTTAATTTATTTCATTTTGTATTATCTTTATCATTTTCATATTTCATATCCTTAACCCAATAAAATTTTCCGTCAGATATCCGTTCTGTACACATGTACTGTGTTAACAGCGGGATATCATTTCGTGTTAGGAATATTTTGCCTGACAAAGAAAAAAGGTAGCGCTAATCTAAAGGAAAGGGACCCGCAGCCTGTGATATAACTCTGATCAACCAGGTTGATGAGAGAGGAGTAAGCTGCTGCTAAAGAGATTCCTGAAAACAAGCGCCGCCGATGTAACACCAGCCGGTGAACTCGAGGAGGAGAGGCCACGGCAGAACCAACAGCAAGGGATTCCCCCTGAGCTCCGGTCAGACGCCAGGACACGTGGTGTGGTTCACAAGAGAGGGGATACTCTCCAAGTTATCCACTGCCTGTACCCTTTGAGTGTTTGGTAAGCGGGCATTTCTCCTGAGGCTGCGGTGCAGACGTGACCCTTCATTTTAATGTTGTTTTATTAAATGTGATATATTTTTTAACAGTCTTTTGTCTCAGCACATGTTTGTCTAGTAGTGTTTAGTGTTCTGTTAGTGACTGTATTACACTATGTATGTTTTTGTTTCTTTTGCATGACTCACTGTCCTCATTGGAAGAGATCCAGCGGAGTGCATCATTTTACTGGTTGTATATAACTTTTATTCATTTATATATGTTTGTTGACCCAGCGCCATAGATATAACATTTGTTTCTAGGAATATTTTGCCTGACTCATTTTTGCTGCATATAAAAAGTCCTGCGGTTCAATGCTCGTTACTTGATGTGGATATAATTTACAAACATTGTCATGTTGGTCAATGATTGCAAGTGCATCTATATCTATTCTTGAAATAATGTGACAAGATATATATATATATCTATATCTATATTTCTATATTTTTGTAATCATTGTATGTCCGTGTCTAGGGGCAATCTGATTGGTCCGTCGGTCTGCCACTCAGCCCCCGGCCAATCAGATTGCTCCCTTGGTCCGCCCGCCCCCGCACACCTCTCATTGGTCACACTCATCAGCCACTGACACTGCTACCTACCCACGGGCATCGCCGCACGCTCCTCGGTGCCACCGCCTCACCTCTCCCCACCCCCCCTCACAGCAAACCCCAGCCTCCCCGGCGCCTCCAGCAACACTACCCACGAGAAGCGGCGCCCGCTCTTCGGCGCTGCCGCCTCACCTGCAGGATGGACCCCCCACATGCCTTCTGCAGCTCTCCGGGCTCTCCATGCAGCTCCCCCCCTCTCTCCCTCCACATGCCTTCTGTGCTCTCCGTCCGGCTCCCGTCCGATCCCCGCCCCTCCCTAGCAGATGACTTGAGCTGGGGTGCGACTCCCCTGGGCATGCAGGATAAGCGGCTGTATGCTGTAAGGTAAGCAGCTCCCCCCCACACACATTCCCTCCTCTCCGGCCTCATCCCTCCGTCCCTCCTCCAAAACACACATTTACACACACACACACACACTCACACACACATGTAGACACACACACACACACACACACGTAGATACACACACACGTAGACACACACACACACACACACACATGTAGACACACACACATGTAGACACACACACACATGTAGACACACACACACACACATGTAGACACACACACACACGTAGACACACACACACGTAGACACACACACATGTAGACACACACATGTAGACACACACATGTAGACACACACACATGTAGACACACACACACACACACATGTAGACACACACACACACACGTAGACACACATACGTAGACACACACACACACACACACACACACACACACACACACACATGTAGAGACACACATGTAGACACACACACACACACACATGTAGACACACACACACACACATGTAGACACACACACACACAGTTAGACACACACACACGTAGACACACACAGACATGTAGACACACACAGACATGTAGACACACACACACATGTAGACACACACACACATGTAGACACACACACATGTAGACACACACACACACACGTAGACACACACATGTAGACACACACATGTAGACACTGTGACAGAAACCAGGGGTTGGTAATAAACTCCATATACAGGGCTCCCAGGATACTGAACAGTTTCTGTCCTGTCTAAGCTGAACAGGGCAGCCTCGTGGTACAGGCACTCCATTCCACAGTTTGTCTGCTGCCTGTTTTCTGTCACCTGTCATGCTGAAAGAGTTCAGGTATATAAGACCTGTTTCCTGTTTCCTCTGGGCCCCGCCCAAGAGCCTGGAAGGCTGCTGAACTGCAGAGGGGTGAGAAAGCCTCTTTCCCAAATCGCTTCATTCATTCTGTTAGTTTGTCTAAAGACTGCAAAGGTACTTATTTTGTTGGTGGAAGTGGACAAGCCACTTCCAACTCTGAGTCAGGGACATCTAAGTTTAAGTTATCGCTCAGACGAGCAGCTTTTTGTTTGGCTTTGTTTTCTGTTTAAACTGTGGCAGTCTCAGTGCCTGGGACTGAATAAACCAGGCATAGCCTGTTTAAAGGAACAGTACGTGACGTCTCATCATTTAACCTACCCTAAAAGACCGTGTTCTAACAGTCCCGGACAGACGGCGGAGCCCCGGAGTAAGCCGTTTGTCACATATGGTGGAGAATGCGGGCAGAACACTAAAAGGTCTGGGGGTTAAAGAACTTTAAAGAAAAAAAAAAAAAAAAAAGGTTTTTTTCTCTCTCTCCAAACAAGATGGAAGACGTGGTGAGTGCGCTGGTACGCAATGTCGCTGTCCAGAGAGACGCGAATGAAGCCCTGCAACAGGCGAATGCAAACCAGCAAGAGACAAACCGCTTGCTGAAAGAGGAGCAACAGCGGTTCGCTCAGGGCTTACAGCAGGAACTCGAGATCCTGAGGGAGACTATCAGTAACCTTCCACTGGCAGCGGCAGCCCCAGTTCCGAAAATGACCAGGGCAAGCCACTACCTTCAGAAGATGGGACCCTCGGATGATGTGGAAGCCTATCTTCTCACGTTTGAACGCACGGCACAGAGAGAGGGATGGCCAGAAGCTGAGTGGGCTGGTCTAATCGCACCCTTCCTAAGCGGCGAACCCCAGAAGGCTTACTTTGATCTAGAGCCAGCCGAAGCTAACGTCTATGCAAAATTGAAGTTCGAGATCCTCGCCCGCCTCGGCGTAACCACGGCTGTTCGCGCCCAAAGGTTTCACGCATGGTCCTTCACGATGGATAAAGCCACCCGAAGCCAGATGTATGACCTCATCCACCTCGCCCGGAAGTGGCTACAACCCGAGATCAACTCAGCAAGCCACATCGTGGAACGGTTGGTCATGGACCAGTTCTTGAGGAAACTTCCCTCTGCCTTACGCCATTGGGTCAGTCAGAGTGACCCCCACAATGCGGATGAGCTTGTGGCCCTCGTAGAAAGGTACAATGCAGCAGGAGAGCACCCGCAACCCACAGTCGTGGAGCAACCCCACTACCCGAGGTTCCAGGACTCTTCCAGAGACGGTAAAAGGGTACCGGGGTTAAGGGGAGCTGAAGAGCGGCGACCACCTTCACGCAGCACCAGCAACAGTGGTTCGCACACTAAGGGCAATAGCCAACATGGGGAGCCGGGAAAAGGCTCTAAGTGGGACACAGACTATGTACCTAAATGTGTAAATTGTCATGAGAGGGGCCACACAGCAAAAATCTGCCCACTAAATGATGAGCCCATGCAATGCAACAGCGTGGAACCTTATTCGCTGTTGTCCCAATGTATGGGCCCTAGCCCAGAGGACCCCTTGAATAACCATCTGTGGGCATTTGTAAAGGTTAATGGTAAGAGGGTTCGGGCACTTCTTGACTCTGGGAGTATGGTCACACTAGTGTCCGAATACCTATTGCCCATTAAGAAGAAACAGGTAAACAGTTCACAAAGAGTGGCAATTTGTTGTATACATGGGGATAATCATGAATATTCCACTGTTGATGTTTTTTTTTAAACAGAATTTGGTTCTTTAGATTTCAAGGTGGGTGTTGTACCCAAACTGGCACATGATGTGTTAATAGGGACCGACTTTCCCCATTTTCTAAAAATGTGGTCCCCAGCTCAGAATAGCGCCCAGAGTTCAATAGCAGACCATAACGAAGTGTTAGAAGAAACAAATCCTTTACCTTTTTCAGAAATGGAGGTTGACGAGGGCCCAAATAAGAAAGGGGAAAAGGAGGAGTGCTGTGAAATTCCCTTCCCCATCACTACTTTGGTAGGGAATACCCCAAATCAAGATGTTGATCAGGCACTTACCACCCCAGTACAGGATAAGACCCTCGCTGACCTAGAGGTCAGTCCTGGGAGTTTTAAGAAGGCCCAGTGGGAGGACCCCACATTAGCGGTAGCAAGGGGAAATATACGGGACCAGAATAGTACTCATGGCCAACCAGATAGGTCACTTGCTTACCCCTACTTCGAGGTAGAGAACGACCTAGTATATCGGGTTGATAAAAGAAAATCAGTTACAACTAAACAATTGTTGGTACCACGGACATTCCGTAACGTAGTATTACACCTCGCACATAGTCATCCATTGGGGGGACACCTAGGGGTGGAAAAGACAAAAGAAAAGGTTCTCCGAAGCTTTTATTGGCCTGGGGTTCTGGCAGAAATTACAAACTATTGTTCCTCATGCCCAGAATGTCAGATCACCGCCCCGTTCAAAGCATACCGCAGCCCATTGGTACCCCTTCCCATAATAGAGGTACCATTTGACCGGATTGCTATGGATCTAGTAGGACCCCTAATAAAGTCTGCTAGGGGACATCAGCATATATTGGTAATATTAGATTATGCTACCCGATATCCGGAGGCAGTTCCCCTACGTAGCACCTCTGCTAAAAACATAGCAAAAGAGTTAGTACTTCTGTTTTCCCGGGTCGGAATTCCTAAAGAGATCTTATCTGACCAGGGAACACCATTTATGTCCCAAGTAACAAAAGAGCTATGTAAACTCCTAAAAATCAAGCATCTCAGAACCTCAGTCTATCATCCACAAACAGATGGTTTAGTGGAAAGGTTCAATAAAACCTTAAAGAGCATGTTACGCCGGGCGGTCGATAAGGATGGGAAAAACTGGGACTGTTTGTTACCATACCTGTTATTTGCCATTAGGGAAGTTCCCCAGTCATCCACAGGCTTCTCCCCGTTTGAACTATTGTATGGCCGACATCCAAGGGGCTTACTGGATATAGCCAAAGAAACTTGGGAACACGAGGTTACCTCTTACAGAAGTGTAATAGAGCATGTTGCCCAAATGCAGGACCGCATTGCTGCAGTCCTACCCATAGTGAGGGAACACATGGAGAAAGCTCAAGAAGCACAAAGGAATACGTATAATAAGGGTGCTAGGGTCAGAATTTTTTTTCCAGGTGATAGGGTACTAGTTCTGGTTCCCACCGTGGAGAGTAAATTCCTTGCTAAATGGCATGGGCCATATGAGGTCTTGGAAAGAGTGGGAGAAGTAAATTATAGGGTAAGGCAGCCAGGTAGGAGGAAACCTGAGCAAATTTACCATATAAACCTACTCAAGCCCTGGAAAGATAGAGAGGTCTTGTTAACCCTAGTACCCCCAGGTCCGTCAGAGAATCAAGAAACTGACCCAGAGGTTAGCATAGCTGAAACACTGTCCGTGCATCAGAAACGAGAGATCCAGAGTTTAGTGAGAAGGAACAAAGAAATCTTCTCTACACAGCCAGGTAAAACTAACGTAATTAAACATGACATAGTCTCTGAACCGGGGGTCCGAGTTAACCTTAAACCGTACCGAATCCCAGAGGCCAAGAGAGAGGCTATAAGTTTAGAGGTTAAAAAAATGCTAAAACTAGGCGTAATTGAGGAATCCCAAAGTGGGTGGAACAGCCCTATAGTTTTAGTCCCAAAGCCAGACGGTACAACAAGGTTTTGTAATGACTACCGGAAACTAAACGCGGTGTCAAAATTTGATACTTATCCTATGCCCAGGGTGGATGAACTTGTAGAGAGACTGGGCAAAGCCCGATATCTCACAACCCTAGACCTAACAAAAGGGTACTGGCAGGTTCCCCTCACAGAAAGGGCAAAAGAAAAAACAGCCTTCTCAACCCCAGACGGCCTCTTTCAATATAAGGTGCTGCCTTTTGGCTTACATGGAGCTCCCGCCACATTCCAAAGAATGATGGATAAAATTTTAAAACCACATGTTCGGTACGCTGCCGCCTACCTGGATGATGTGGTAATCCATAGTGAAGATTGGCAGTCCCACCTTCCAAAGGTCCAAGCTGTGCTCGACGCAGTTCGGTCTGCTGGACTAACTGCTAACCCCGCTAAATGCACTATTGGTCTGGAGGAGGCCAAGTATCTGGGGTATTCTATTGGTAGAGGGTTACTCAAACCACAAACACTCAAAGTAGAGGCGATACAAAATTGGCCAAGGCCAGTCACAAAAAAACAAGTAAGGACCTTTTTGGGGTTAATTGGCTACTATAGGAGGTTTATTCCCAATTTTGCAACTAAGGCAACCCCACTAACCGACCTCACAAAAGCAAGAGGACCGCTAATGGTAAAGTGGTCCCCCGAAGCCGAACAGGCCTTTAGAAGCCTGAAAGAAGCTCTCTGTGCCCAACCAGTGTTGGTCACACCTGACTTCTCCAAAGAGTTCGTAGTCCAAACCGACGCATCTGAGGTAGGGCTGGGGGCAGTACTCTCCCAGGAGTCTCAAGGGGAGGAGCACCCCATCCTTTATTTAAGTAGGAAACTAAATCCCCAGGAGAAAAATTACTCCATAGTCGAGAAAGAGTGTCTCGCAATAAAGTGGGCTGTAGAGACACTCAAGTATTATCTGTTGGGGAGAAAGTTCCGATTGGTCACAGATCATGCACCCCTTACCTGGATGTGTCAAAATAGGGAGAAGAACGCTAGGGTGACCAGGTGGTTCCTAAGCCTACAGCCCTTTAAATTTTCTGTGGAACACAGGTCGGGGCACAAACATGGCAATGCCGACGGGTTGTCAAGGATGCACTCCCTAATATCCATGGTCGCTCACCCCTCGAGGTCTGAGCTGGGGGGGAGGATATGTGACAGAAACCAGGGGTTGGTAATAAACTCCATATACAGGGCTCCCAGGATACTGAACAGTTTCTGTCCTGTCTAAGCTGAACAGGGCAGCCTCGTGGTACAGGCACTCCATTCCACAGTTTGTCTGCTGCCTGTTTTCTGTCACCTGTCATGCTGAAAGAGTTCAGGTATATAAGACCTGTTTCCTGTTTCCTCTGGGCCCCGCCCAAGAGCCTGGAAGGCTGCTGAACTGCAGAGGGGTGAGAAAGCCTCTTTCCCAAATCGCTTCATTCATTCTGTTAGTTTGTCTAAAGACTGCAAAGGTACTTATTTTGTTGGTGGAAGTGGACAAGCCACTTCCAACTCTGAGTCAGGGACATCTAAGTTTAAGTTATCGCTCAGACGAGCAGCTTTTTGTTTGGCTTTGTTTTCTGTTTAAACTGTGGCAGTCTCAGTGCCTGGGACTGAATAAACCAGGCATAGCCTGTTTAAAGGAACAGTACGTGACGTCTCATCATTTAACCTACCCTAAAAGACCGTGTTCTAACAGTCCCGGACGGACGGCGGAGCCCCGGAGTAAGCCGTTTGTCACAACACATACACACATGTAGACACACACACACATGTAGACACACACACACACACGTAGACACACACACACACACACACACACGTAGACACACACACATGTAGAGACACACACACATGTAGACACACACACACATGTAGACACACACACACATGTAGACACACACACACACACGTAGACACACACACACACGTAGACACACACACACACACATGTAGACACACACACACATGTAGACACACACACACATGTAGACACACACACATGTAGACACACACACACACACACACACATGTAGACACACACACACACACACACACACGTAGACACACACACACACGTAGACACACAAACACACATGTAGACACACACACACACACATAGACACACACACAAATGTAGACACACACACATACACACACACATGTAGACACACACACACACACACACATGTAGACACACACACATGTAGACACACACACACACACACACATGTAGACACACACACATGTAGACACACACACACACACATGTATACACACACACACACACACATGTAGACACACACATAGACACACACACACACACATGTAGACACACACACACATGTAGACACACACACGTAGACACACATAGACACACACGTAGACACACACACAGGTAGACACACACACACACGTAGACACACACACACACAAACATAGACACACACACACACACATGTAGACACACACACACACGCACATGTAGACACACACATGTAGACACACACACACACACATGTAGACACACACGTATAACACACACACACACACACACACACACACACACACACACATGTAGACACACACACACGTAAACACATGTATACACACACACACACGTATACACACACACACACACATGTATACACACACACACCTATACACACACATGTATACACACACGTATACACACACACACACACGTATACACACAGTCACCTATACACACACACACACACGTGTACACACACACGTGTACACACACACGTGTACACACACACGTGTACACACACACATGTAGACACACACACACACATACGTAGACACATGTATACACACACAAGTGTACACACACACACATGTAGACACACACACACATGTAGACACACACACACACACATGTAGACACACACACACACACACACATGTAGACACACACACACACACACGTAGACACACACACACACACACACACACACGTAGACACACACACACACGTAGACACACACACACACACACACACACGTAGACACACACACATGTAGACACACACACACACACATGTAGACACACACACATGTAGACACACACACGTAGACACACACACACATGTAGACACACACACACGTAGACACACACACATGTAGACACACACACACACACACGTAGACACACACACACACACGTAGACACACACACACACACACACACACGTAGAAACACACACACAGACATGTAGACACACACACATGTAGACACACACACACATGTAGACACACACACACATGTAGACACACACACACATGTAGACACACACACATGTAGACACACACACATGTAGACACACACACATGTAGACACACACACACACATGTAAACACACACACACACACACATGTAGACACAAACACACGTAGACACACACACACACATAGACACACACACACACACGTAGACACACACACACGTAGACACACACACACACACACACACATGTAGACACACACACATGTAGACACACACACACGTAGACACACATACACACATGTAGACACACACGTGTAACACACACACGTAAACACATGTATACACACACATATACACACACACACGTATATACACACACACATCTATACACACACATGTATACACACACACACACGTATACACACACACACACACACCTATACACACACACACACACACACACACGTGTACACACACACATGTAGACACACACACATGTAGACACATGTATACACACACACGTAGACGTGTACACACACAAGTGTATACACACACGTATACACACACGTGTATAAACACACACGTGTATATACACTCACGTATACACACACACGTGTATATACACACACGTATACACACACACGTATACACACACACATATACACGTACACACACAAACGTATACACACTCACACACACGTATACACACTCACACACACGTATACACACTCACACACACGTATACACACTCACACACGTATACACACTCACACACACACACACACGTATACACACTCACACACGTATACACACTCACACACACGTATACACACATACATGTATACACACACACATGTATACACACACATGTATACACACACACACTTACGTGTACACACCCACACACTTACGTGTACACACACACACACTTACGTGTACACACACGTGCACACACACACACGTGTACACACACACACACGTGTACACACACACACACACACACACGTACACACCCACATGTGTACACACACACACGTGTACACACACACGTGTACACATACATGTGTACACACACCGTGTACACACACACACGTGTACACACACACACACGTGTACACACACACGTGTACACACACACGTGTACACACACACACGTGTACACACACACACGTGTACACACACACGTGTACACACACACGTGTACACACACACGTGTACACACACATGCTCATGTATACACGCGCACATGTATATACACGCACACACGTGTATGCACACACACACGTGTATGCACACACACACACACAATATATATATATATATATATATATATATATATATATATATATATATAAAACCATAATACTGAGTTAAGTTATGGTGAGTAAAAAAAAGTGACAAAAACCCTCCACAGGAAAGCAAATATGCAAATATAACTGTATGCTCATCTGCATGTCTTAGGCAGGTCTGCAACCCCGCCTTTCCCCATTATCACCCAGCATACAGCACTTCCACTGCAGCAAGGGATTCTGGGAAATGACATGCAAATGAGCACACAGTGTCACTTTTTGCCTCAATAACCATTTTTAACATGGTTCCCTATAGGCTTAAGCTTGCTGCATGGTCACAGCTTTGAGCACAGCCAGGGTTATGGTGCATACCCAGAAAACCATGTTAAAAATGGTTATTGAGGCAAAAAGTGACACTGTGTGCTCATTTGCATGTCATTTCCCAGAATCCCTTGCTGCAGTGGAAGTGCTGTATGCTGGGTGATAATGGGGAAAGGCGGGGTTGCAGACCTGCCTAAGACATGCAGATGAGCATACAGTTATATTTGCATATATATATATATATATATCTCACACATAGACACAGACACACACATACACTACCGACACACTTTATTGAAGTGTGGTCGGTACCGCAAGCCGGGAAATCTCCCGGCTTGCTAGTGGCCGCCCCTCGGCGTGCCGCGCGTCATAGACGCGCGGTCACGCGTCATCGGGAGCGAGCGCCCCCTCCACGCGTGTCCAGGGGCTCCCCGAGGGAGCCCTGGTGTCCCGCGATCGCGGGACAGCGGCAGGGGGTTCCGGGGGACCCGGCGGACCCGGCAGCGGTAGGGAGAGCGCCCCGATCGGAGGGCGCTCTTCCGCTGCTTCGGCGCGCGCCCGTCACACTCGGGCGCGCGCCAGGCTACTGCTGCGGCACAGAACGGGCAAATGCTCGAATAAACTGTGCCGCAGCAGTATATACATATACACACATATATACACACACACACACATATACACACATATATACACACACATACACGGTATCCCCAGCACCACCACATCAGCACACCGGTATCCCCTGCCCCCCCAGAACACCGGCATTCTCGGCCCCCCGCCATTCCCAGCCCCCATCAACACCATAAGCACCCACACATTGGCACCTTCGCACCTCCCCCATCGCCACACCCACATCAGCACCCCCACATCAGCAACAAACCCTCCCAAATCAGCACACCGATACAATCACCATCAGTACAGCCACAGCAGCACTACCACCGCACACTGCCATGGGCCGCGTGGACCACTCCCCACCCAACCACCCAAATGCCACCCCCACACCACAAACATCCCGGGCAACGCCGGGGATCTCAGCTAGTATATTTATACAGTATATGCCCAACTTTATGTGGACACCCTGGTTACACTTGTACCCTTTATATCTACACTAGCTTTTTGACTATTTGATCGTTTGCTACACTGTTTGATACTATGTTTGTATCTATGTGTTCTTAGCTTCACTGCGTTAGGTCTATTATCTGTTACAATGTGTCTATTTGCTATTATGTCTACGCTCTGGCTGCACTTACTTTCTGTGCATGTTCTCCTGTTTTTCTTAATAGTGGCTATGTTCCATGTATTTGAGAGGTTCCTTTGCCAGCAATTTTATATATAGACATTATACATATTTTGGTCACATTGTATGATTTAATACTTGGATTCAGTGATGCATTGCTATTGGTTCCACTTGTTTCCGTTCATTGTATTAATTGTTATCAGATGTTCTTTTCATCACGTGGGGGAGGTTTAAATAGCATTCTCCTCCCCCAACAGTATACTCTTTGAGGAAGCACCATAGGGGGCGTGAAACGCGTGGGAGGAGAGTCTCTACTTTGTTCAAATTTTTGAAATTTTTATGTAGGTCAATAAACATTTTTTATTTACTAATTGCTGGTGAGTTTCTATTTTGCGAGGAGCTGCAGTCTCATCGATTCACCTACTATTGTTCTAGAGGTGAGATTTGAACACTAGAGATGTGATAAGGTCACCTAGAGAGAAAAAAAAGAGAAGAGGTCACGGGATAGACCACTGGGGTACACTTATAGTGAGATCGACAGAGGTGGTGCAGGCGTTCGTTAGCAAACGAGAAACTGAAAGTACGATGTGAGAGATGAGAAAATCCAGAAGAGAGCTCTGTTATGGAACCCAGAGCATGGAGAATGTGAAGAAGTGAGTAGAGGGTTGTCCACAGTATCAAAGGCTGCAGAGAGGTCAAGCAATATGAGCAGAGTGTAATTAATTTGTCTTTGGCAGCATGGAGGTCATTAGTTATTTTAGTGAGGGCTGTTTCAGTGGAGTGAGCAATGCAGAAGCCATACTGTTGAGGGTCTAGGATAGCAGAGGAGGTGAGAAAGCGAGAGAATACAAGGCATTCAAGGAGTTTAGAGGCAAAAGGCAGGAGGGAGACAGGATGATAGTTAGAGCGGCAGGTAGGGCAAGCTTGCTGTTTTTGAGTAATGGTTTACCTGTTGCATGTTTGAAGGAGAAGGGAAAGGTACCAGAGTAGAGGGAGGAGTTGAAAATGTGGGAATGTAGAGATTAGAATAGGAGCAAGTGGTTTGAGGAGATGGGAGGGAATTCAGTTTGAATGGGACTGCCAGGGACCCCTGCTGTTAATCTGGTGGGCCATTAGTCAATGCAAAAATGCCTTAAACTTGCCTTAAACACGACCCAGCATGTACCCAGCATATACCTGGGTCTTTTTGGCGATTGCCACTGGTTTGTGTTAGAATAACCGTCGGCACTACAGTAAGAGAGCAACTCATTAAAATGTCTGTGTCCTAGTTATCATTAAAGAGTTCTTTACTTTATTCATGGTCTCATCCAGAAATCTGACCTTGGCGGTGGTTGCCTCCCCTTAGGTTTTCATAACCCAAATTTACACATTTCACAAAGGACAAAACTGCACACCCAAACCACAGTATTTCCCAATATGGATAAAGGAGGGGTGTGACTAAAAACACATCACACCTGTGCCAGGAGCAAGACAATAGGAGGTGCAATGACCTTGGTTGCCCTACTAGAGCGCATGTGACCATGACACCATATGTATGTGGACAAGAAAAGAGTGTCATTTAAGCTTTGTAGAGTTCAGCATTAGTATTATATTAGTGTAGTGAATGGAGTAACATGTTTATTAGGATATGTACATGTTAATTATTGTAAATGCATTCTTATGTAGTGTTTAGTATGGAATGTGGTATGATATATACAGTATGCAAGTAGTGTTGTAATATTCACTGCAGTACATATGGTAATTATTGTATGGTGTTATAGTACATACTATTGTACTTACTATGGTAAATCCGCCATGCTGTTATATTTTAATTGTACTGTAAAATTCTCCAGTGTTTTATTTACAAAGGTATTTTCTAGGTAAATGTACTACAGTGTAAACTGACTTTCTATGCCACATGGCAGGCGGGCTCAACTCCAGTCTATAAGACCCGCAATAGGTCAGGTTTTATGGATATCTCTGCTTCAGCACAGGTGGCTGAGTCAAAGACTGACCAAAAACTATACTGGTTAGCGCAACATCAGGGACCAGGAGACCTTGAAACGTTGCTCTATTGTGCACATATAACAGTGTGTGTAATAACATTTCCTCTCCCTGTGTGTGCTGATTTTTTCAGTATCGCTGCTTTTTTTATTATACATTAAAGAAGAAACTTGGTGAGACCAGGAGGAAAATGTGTCATTTTTCTTTGATTTACTTTTTGAGCGCTGATCCAGTTTGGTGTTTGTACAGCTGTATGGATCTTGCGGTATTGGTGCAGGATCATAGCACCTCCAGCTGAATTATAGTAGACGGTAATTGCTAGTTCATTCTATTTTTTTTTCAGTGAAAGACTGAGCCACTGATTGGGCTACCTGTGCTGAAGCTGGGATAGGCAGAAAACCTGACTTGTTCGTGGGTGTTGAGGACTGGAGTTGAGCACCCCGTGCCATATGGCACCATCATAGTGTGTGTCACATAACAAAGAACACCAGACAATCCCTTCATTGTGGTGCACACCTTGAAGAATAACATGTGTTCGCTGAATAATATTAATACTCCTATGTGAGTGGATATCACTCAAAATACATTGACTTCACTTTTAATAAGCCCCTACATTAAAACGTAAAGTACCTCCCACAATAGATCAAATATGAATAAAGAATAAATTGATCTATAGTGAATTAAAGACAAAAAATAATGTTTGAACAGTTATAAATGTACTGTATTCAATTGAAAATTACTAAAATCACAAGGTCTTAAAGAGTAACTAGAAGAACAGAACATAATCTATATTGAATGGGGTCTTCTATTAGTTTGCTCTGAATATTTGTAACAAGAACTTGCCGAGGCAAGTGAAAGAGACCCCTATTACAAACAGCACTCACCGGAGTAATGATATGTGATAAAGTTAAAACATAACCTTTAATGGTTGTAATTATTACCAAGCATTAAAGGTTATATTTTAACTTTATCACGTATCATTACTCCGGTGAGTGCTGTTTCTAATAGGGGTCTCTTTCACTTGCCTCGGCAAGTTCTTGTTGCTCATTTTACCTATACCCCTGGCACCACCGATTTAACATAGACTGGTGCAAGAGCTTCCCATGTCTCCCACTCCCCTTATTTATCTCGGAATATTTGTAGCCAGTTTGTAACTAATCCTTTTAAGGGCCGTTCTATACAGCGTGCGGCTGTGCGTTCTTACGCGAACGCGCGTGCACGTGCCGCATGCTTTTCATGTATGTAGAGCCGGGAGCTGCAGGTTAGTGTATATACTGTATATGTGTGTGTGTATGTGTGTGTATGTGTGT
This sequence comes from Ascaphus truei, assembly GCF_040206685.1. Lineage (NCBI taxonomy): Eukaryota > Metazoa > Chordata > Amphibia > Anura > Ascaphidae > Ascaphus > Ascaphus truei. Next base: position 34,466,360 of record NC_134498.1, read on the forward strand.
GTATGTGTGAGTCTATGTGTGTGCATGGGTTGTGTGAGTGAAAGTAAGTCCTAGATAGATTTTTTTAAAGAATAAAAAAGTTTAATAAATATTTCTTGTTTTACAATCGCACACGCACACGCACACGCACACACACACACACACTTGAGGTCAGGTAGCGGCACGAAAAGATGAATTTCTTCATCTTCGCCGCTGTCTCTCGGTTCCCCTCTCCCTGCCGTGCGCGCGCGTGACCCTTCTATAGAAAGGCTGACTGACGTCAGCTAACTGAAATTCCGCGCGCGCGCACACGGCGTAGCGCGCTCACGGCACTATAGAACGTGCCTTAGAGATCTATTGATGTATTATTGCCCCACTATAAAAGTGTTAGTGATGATGAGAATCGGCATATTTAGGGCGTAGGGCAGGGTGGCCAACTCCAGTCCTCAAGGGCCACCAACAGATCTGGTTTTAAGAATATCCCTGCTTCAGCCCACTTGGCTCAATCAGTGGCTCAGTCAATGATTGAGCCACCTGTGCTGATACAGGGATATCCTTAAAGCCTAACTTGCTGGTGGCACTTGAGCACTGAAACTGCCAACCTCGGGGCTTAGTGTAACAGTGTTGTAGATAGTATAGAAGAGGTTCTTAAATCAATGTGAATTTGCACCCTTAATATTCACTAGCGTGCTCATTTTATACCTGGGCTATTTATTACATCTCCTGGCTGCAAAGCCTGAAAATATTAGGATTGTTTTTATTATAAATCTGTTTTTATCTTTCGCATCAGTTTTAGTATTTGGAACACGAAAAACGTTGTTTTGTTTTTCAAGATCTATAATATGACGTCATCATAAACATATATCATGTTTTAGTTCTATATGTAAGAATACAGGGTCACGCACACCAAAAGATGAAGAGATCAATGGGTTGGAAAAAGGGTCATTTTAATAACAAAAAGAAGTCATAGCAGCATCCAACGTTTCGGTGCAAACAAGCACCTTCATCAGGGGATAGTTATATATGTGAAATGTAATATCTGAATAACTGTTTAACGCCACAATTTGAGAACTGTATGTGACATGTTTTACACTTAACCATGACTAAAGCATGCAATACTTACATAACATTAAAAATAAGTAAGTATAGATATAGGATAAAGTATCTGTTGTCTAAATTTAGCATAGGTTGAACTTGATGGACGTACGTCTTTTTTCAACCTCATCTACTATGTAACTATGTAACTATGTAACATAATGTTCCTCCGTACCTTCTCTGGGTATTTTCAGATTTCTATGAAACGAATACTTGTAAGAACCCTTAACAACGGCCTTTGTGCATTACAGGTGTTGCTTCCTGGGGTGCTAATAGAATAAGAATTTATTTATTTTATTTATTTATAAAATATTTTACCAGGAAGTAATACATTGAAAGTTACCTCTCGTTTTCAAGTATGTCCTGGGCACAGAGTTAAGACAAATAATACATGGTTACAAATACAGTTACATAAGTGAACAGGGTATACATTATATACAAGACATTGCGTGCACAGTTAAAGAAAATATATATTATGGGCTGTGACATATCAAAATGTAAAGTAAATACTGATGTCCTATTTGTTCTTTATTTAACAGATAAATAAAATATATGGTCCAGTGTGGGCCATAGTGTTTAATGTACAATATATGGGTTCTAAAACCTTTGCTGTGCCATGTGGAGATTAGACATCCTCGCCGTTATTACAGGATGATGATGTTACTATGCAGTACACCTACTATATTTACTCAAGGGAAACTTAAATTATTTAACTGGGCAACACATTTATAAATCCACATCACTTCTTGGTAAAGGTGAACTCATTCACTTGTGTTTTGGTTCGTAAAATTGTTCGTGTTTTGGACATGGTTTTGCTCCTAAAAATGGGTCATGTTCTGGTTTTGGCAAAATATTATTGTTTTGGATTTCTACCAAATTATGAACAAAAAAAATCTCAATATACGCAGGGAAATGTTAAAACCGCATAATAAAGATGCTTAAAATAAGTAGCAAATCAAATCAAGCAATTAGGAAACTAAAATAATAACTGAAATACTTAAAATAATAATAATAATAAAATAAAAAAACGATATAGCGAGAAACACCTAGAGTCGGGCACTTGTATTTTGGTTCTAAACATTTTTTAGGGTTTTATTTAAATTAGATTTTGCAACAGATGGTTCTGGTAGGTTCTGATTTCACACACTCAGTTTTGCCCCTCTCTTCTTCTGGATTATATTAGTAATTCAGGTCAGTGTTGCCTATCGTTACAGTATCAACACATTTACTATAGCAGAATTAGTATTATCTAAGGCTGCGTCCATACAAAGGCAGACCACGCGGACTCGTCCGCACGCTGAGCGAACAGACTGCCTTATGGCAGGAGGGGGCACGCGATGTTCTCGCGCTATAGGGCGGTCACGTGAGCGGTTCACCCAATGAGAGCGAACCAGCTCCGTGACGTCACTGGGAACGCCCCCAGGAACCCCCCCATGGCCCGTGTACTATGGCCGGGGAAAGCACCCGCTTTCCCTCTGCCTCCGCGCGTCTCCGCACAGGCTGCGGCACCATGTCCGCAGCCTAAGAATAAATAGCTGATTTACTGCATAATTAAAATTGTGGGTTTAGTCCTACTAGAGTGCCCTTATAGTTATGGTAGTTTTATTAAACACTTTAGCCGCTATTATTTTACTACTAACATTACAGTTATAAGTTCTTTTCTCTGCATGATAAAATACTACAGTTTACAATGACCAAAGATCTTTTATGGTATCATAACTTTAACCCTATTACAGTTTTACCACATATACTGTATGTTGACTGTAGTTGTTGTCTTAGGTTGCACCTTCAAAGAAGCCCAGTGTTGGCAGAGTTGAACGCTCATCACTACACTGCCTGCACACATGACCGTTTTACCACTGTGTTATACTGTAAGCCGCTTATATCTGCCTAAGAACGTTGTCTTCATTGGTCTTCAACAGTCTTAAGATGCCCAGTTACAAGTCACTTGCATCAACAAACTAAAAGTCTGCATTTTAAATCTCAGCAATGCTGAAAGTGTTTTTTTTTTGGTTAGCTTCGGTTTTTGGTGCTTCAGAATTACGATGTTCTCAGTACTTCTCTCTGTGTGTATTTTTGTTGAGGTGGTGGGACAGGATTTCAGTAACACTACATGCCATAGTATGTGTCACTGCTCTTCTGAAGAGGACATTCAATGTGATAACATGGGACTCAAAAGCCTTCCTGGAGACCTCCCTGCTTCTGCTGTATCTTTGAGCTTGACAGGCAATCTATTCCGGATCCTTACTTTCAACGCTTTCAGAAATGTCCCTCACCTTCAAATCCTTTGGTTAAATCAGAATAACCTGACTTTCCTATTTCCTGGAGCCTTTATTGCACTCAGCAACTTAAAGGAATTAAATCTCCGCAAGAATTCAAGGTTGACCTACCTCCACGCTCACACGTTCCGAGGCCTACTAAACCTCATCTCCTTGGATCTGTCTCACTGCAACATCTTTGAAATTCACCCGCTTGTCTTTTCACATCTGTTTTCTTTAGAAGATCTCGAGTTAGGCTCCAATGAAATCCATTACATCCCCCAAGCTTTAAGGAAGCTTCACAATATCACCAGGCTATCTCTGGAAAAAAATCACGTCGCAGCCATAGGAAGAAACTCTTTCAAACATCAGCAAGCCTTGCAAGATTTAAATCTCCGAAGGAACCGGATTCGGGTGATTCAAGATGACGCCTTTAACCAACTAAACAAATTGAATGTGCTAAATTTAGGACACAATTCTATCTCTCGTTTGCCTAATCAGATTTTCAATGGATTAAGGCAGCTCAAGATTATGTACCTGGAAGCCAACGAGATTGCCCGGATCAATTGCTCCTTTAACCGTCTTGTCAACTTAAAGAAATTACATCTTAATAACAACCGCATAACACACATCACACAGAATGCGTTCGCCTCTCTAACGCAACTTGAGCTGCTGCACCTGAGCAAAAATAATTTGACGTCCATTCCTAGCTATTTGTTTGCAAACCTTCCTAAACTGAAACACGTCTTCCTTTCTTTTAATCCGTGGAGCTGCGACTGTAGTATGGCCTGGGTAGCCAAGTGGCTGGTAACATATGATGGGGCGATACAGGGCTTGCATTGTGTCTTTGCGTTATCTCGCAGAACAACATCGGAAGTCTTCACACACAGAGGAACTGTGTGCTCTCAAGTTCCAGAGAAGGTTGATACTGACGAATGTGTGGAGATCGCCGTGAATTCTGCTTCAACGTCACCTGTACTGACATACATTCTAATTCTTTTATTCATTGTTGTTTGAGGACATGGACAACTGAAGTGGACGTATCCAGGCATGACTGTTATTCTAGGCAAAACTCCCGAGGTGGGTGGATTTTCCACTGAAATCCGAATCGGACACGGATTGGCCACTTCAGTCGTGGATTTCGGAGGACTAGTCTTAAAAAGGCAGATTCAGGCTTTTTTTGTTGTTGTTGCTATTATTAAAAAATGAATTAGATGGATTTGGAATCTGAACCTGCAAACTGAATCCGACTCCAATTGGAATTATAACAGGAGGAGCAAGATTATATAAATAGGGGTGCATTTATGCTGAATCCGACATCGGATTCGATATAAACAAGTTTGGTGGGACGGATTTACGTTAAATCCGACGTCGGATTCTTTAAAATCAGAGAATCCGCGCCCCAGGGAGGTTTTATTTAAAGACTCCATAAAGTCGCTGAAAGGTGACTTTGGATTTCAGCGTGCGGAAGCAGATTTGGTCTGAAAGGGATCGGAATCAGTCCGGTTTGCCCATCTCTGTACAGAAAATAACTTGGAAAAGATGCAGGGGGTGTATGTTTGAAACTGTGAAGTTGATACATTTTGCGTTACATCTTTTAGCATCCCAGCAATAAGGTTCGGTGTGTAAATGACGCATGTTTCGGAGACATGCATGAACTTTTTACTTGGGGAGTCGTTACAGTTTTGTGGGGTACATATTTCAATGAAATGAATAAAATGTAGTTTTGCGTTAATCATGTTCTCTCTCTCTGTTTTCTGCTTCGATAAAAGCCTTGAGTTTTTAGGTGGTTATTACATCCTACAGCAGGTGTGGGCAACTCCAGTCCTCAAGGGCCACCAACAGGTCAGGTTTCCAGGATATACCTGCTTCAGCACAGGTGGCTCAATCAAAGATTGAGCCACCTGTGCTGAAGCAGGGATATCCATAAAACCTGACCTGTTGGTGGCCCTTGAGGACTCTAGTTAGCCACGCCTGCCCTATGTGGTTACGAATACTTGTGAATGTAGGAAATGTTCTTGCATGAGACAGTTATGGACAATCTGCATCATTATAGAGTTATCTTGAGCCATTGCCTGATAAGAGTTTTTAAAAATATTCCAGGCTAAATCATGTATTTTCTTAAACATTGAGGGCCTTACTGACTAAACGGTGATAAGCAGTAAAGACACATTAAAGACAGTGCATAAGAAAGTTTATGGCCCAGCATGCAAATAAGGGCCTTATTCTATATATGTGACTGTTAGGGCCATTTTCATCTGAATATCCCCATTGCAGTCATTGGGAATTTTTGTCTGAAAATGTCCTGAACGGCAGCATTGGACCATGTAGAATGACCCCTTAGTGTGGTTGGCAACTAGTGAAGTTAGGGGGAGTTGCATGACACACACAATGTGTGTGCTTTCCTGTGTTCATTGTGGCGGGTCAAAGAGAGTGTATTTAGAACAACGCTGGCCAACTCCAGTCCAAAGGGTCAGGTTTTCAGGATATCCCTGCTTCAGCGCAGGTGGCTTAATCATAATGATTGTGCCACCTGTGCTGAAGCAGGGATATCCTGAAAAACTGACCGTTGGTGGCCCTTGAGGACTGGAGTTGGCCAGCCCTGATGTAGAAGATGGAATGGCGTTGCATCGTCTGTTAATACAGCAATCTCTGTACATAAACACCACTGTTTCTTGGCACAAAACAGCGAGTTCTGCATTCCTGTAGTAAAAAGCTTTAAGCAATTCCACGTTCCCCTCTCCTTTTGTGCCAGTGAGAAGTGTTTCCTTTCCCTTCTTTTCAAAACTGGACAAACAAATGAGTACAGGCATACCCCGCATTAACGTACGCAATGGGACCGGAGCATGTATGTAAAGCGAAAATGTACTTAAAGTGAAGCCCTACTTTCCCCCCACGTTACGATGCATGTACTGTACTGCAATCGTCATATACGTGCATAACTGATGTAAATAACGCATTTGTAACAGGCTCTATAGTCTCCCCGCTTGCGCACAGCTTCGGTACAGGTAGGGAGCCGGTATTGCTGTTCAGGACGTGCTGACAGGCGCATGCGTGAGCTGCCGTTTGCCTATTGAGCGAGATGTACTTACTCGCGAGTGTACTTAAAGTGAGTGTCCTTAAACCGGGGTATGCCTGTACTTGGCTAAAACAATATGCGGACAGAACCAGTTCCCAGCAAGTATCCCTGGCCCAGGGTTACAGAGTTACATAGTAGATGAGGTTGAAAAAAGATATACGTCCATCCTTTATATATATATATATACATACATACATTTGTGCACAGCCATTTTTCTTTTTTTACATTTAAATACAGTTTCATATACACCAGGGTTTCCCAAACTTTTTTTCCGTGACCCGGTTATTTTTGAACTTCTCCTTCGTGACCCACTAAAAATTTTATCGCCTATACTGGCCTATAGGGCCTGCACAGACACACACACAGCCACTGATACACACACACACAGCCACTGATACACACACACGCAGCCACTGACACACGCAGCCACTGACACACGCAGCCACTGACACACACACTGATACACACACAGCCACTGATAAACACACACACGCAGCCACACAGAGACACTGCTACACACACACACACTGCTACACACACAGAGACACTGCTACACACACACACACAGACACTGCTACACACACACAGACACTGATACACACACACACAGACACTGATACACACACTCACACACACACTGATACACACACACTGATACACACACACACACTGATACACACACACTGATACACACACACACACTGATACTGATACACACACACACACACAAACAAACACACTGATATATACACACACACACACACACACACACACAGCCACTGATACACACACACTCTGATACACACACACAGACACTGATACAGATACACACGCACACAGCCCCTGATACACACACACACACACACACTCGCTCTCCCCTATATGTACACAGACACAAACAGTGAATTACAGGCAATGACGGATGTGAGTGACTGGAGGGGGGGGCAGGGACTGGGTGGGTGGGAGGAGGGGGGACTGGGTGGGTGGGAGGGACTGGGTGGGTGGGAGGAGGGGGGACTGGGTGGGTGGGAGGAGGGGGGACTGGGTGGGTGGGGGGGACTGGGTGGGAGGGACTGGGTGGGTGGGAGGAGGGGGGACTGGGTGGGTGGGAGGGGGGGACTGGGTGGGTGGGAGGGGGGGGACACTGGGTGGGAGGGGAGAGGGGGTACTGGGTGGGAGGGGAGAGGGGGGGCTGGGGGGGAGGGGGGACTGGGACGGTGGGAGGGGGGACTGGGTGGGTGGGTGGGAGAGGGAACTGGGACTGGGTGGGTGGGAGAGGGGACTGGGTGGGTGGGAGGGGGGACTGGGTGGGTGGGAGGGGGGACTGGGACTGGGTGGGACTGGGGACTGGGTGGGACTGGGGACTGGGTGGGGGAGACTAGCACTGGGTGGGTGGGAGGGGGGTCTGGGACTGGGTGGGAGGGGGGACTGGGACTGGGTGGGTGGGAGGGGGGAGGGGGGACTGGGTGGGTGGGAGGGGGGAGGGGGGACTGGGTGGGTGACAGTGACTGGGTGGGTGGGTGACAGTGACTGGGTGGGTGACAGTGACTGGGTGGGTGACAGTGACTGGGTGGGTGACAGTGACTGGGTGACAGTGACTGGGTGACAGTGACTGGGTGGATGACAGTGACTGGGTGGGTGGGTGACAGTGACTGGGTGGGTGGGTGACAGTGACTGGGTGGGTGGGTGACAGTGACTGGGTGGGTGACAGTGACTGGGTGGGTGGGTGACAGTGACTGGGTGACAGTGACTGGATGGGTGACAGTGACTGGGTGGGTGACAGTGACTGGGTGGGTGACAGTGACTGGGTGGGTGACAGTGACTGGGTGGGTGACAGTGACTGGGTGGGGTGACTTACCTTGAGGCCGGACGCTTTCCCCTGCTGCCGCCGATATCCCCTGCTGCCCGGGACGGGAGGATGGCTTGGGGGCACGGGAGGTGGGCTCGGGAGGGGGTGGCACGGGAGGTGGGCTCGGGAGGGGGTGCCCCGGGAGGTGGGCTCGGGAGGGGGTGCCACGGGAGGTGGGCTCGGGAGGGGGTCGCGGGAGGAAGCGGGCCGCAGAGGAGATAGTACTTCCGCCTCCATCCCACGTTGGGAGCAGGGGGGAGGAAGGGAGCGGTCCCTGCTTGCCCTGCGCATGCGCGCGGGACCGCAGGGGGAATCGCTGCTATTTTTTTTAACTCGAGCAGCGGGAGGGGGGGGGGGGGGGGGGCTGGGAGGAGACACCGCGCGGCTAGCCTCGCTGCGACCCGGCAATTTTGGTGCCGTGGCCCGGTGCCGGGTCGCAACCCACCATTTGGGAAACGCTGATATACACTATTTAATTAATTGCACTGTAGTATACACATATACAGAAGTAGATAAGCACTGACAACACATTTATTTTTTGAGATACACACCCACCCACACCGCAGCATAAACATTGGGGCCTCGGGAACAATGTTGATAGGTAAGGGTGTTACCTGAGCCTGCAAACAATCCAATCTAGCAGCTAACCCCGTTATAGCTACTTTGGATGCTGATAAACTCCCCTGCATGTTTTGCCAGGTTTCTAAAAAATCTCCCTGCATGTCTTGCAAAGTTTGGGCTAAATTAGCCAGCAATATTCCGGTGGGTCCATGTAATGTACCTAGGAGGGACTGATAACTTGGGCTTGTCAATCTATCAGGACGTACAGTGTATGGAACCCTTGGAGGTAACATGGAAATCCACAAAAGGACAGGAATACATAAAAACGGACAAGGTTTATTGTTACACTAAAGGGAACAAAACTGGGAAAACAAAATGGAGTCTGCAACGTGTGCAGAGCTACATGCATAAAGCAGTGGTTGCAAACAGGGAAAGAGGGGAAATAGAACTAAAGGAAATAACAGGACAAAGTAAAGTTAGCTGCAAGTAATGCTGCACTACATGCAAAAAGAAACAGTAGTAGGGGCAAATAATAAACAGGGGAAAAATAATGCTTAGGGAATACAAAACAACAAACAAGAAGGTACCTGTAGATATGCAGAAGTGGGATCCTGAATAAAAAAGGAACAGGGAAAGATGCAGCGCTAGGGAACAAAGAATAAACACACAGATACCCAGCAAGCTCTCAGAACCCCCCCCCCCCCCCAAAAAAAAATACCACAATATATATATATATGTATATGTGTCAAAAGGAGTGCTACTGGGCGTGGCTAATTGTATAAAACAAGAAACAAAGAAGTCCAGAGCACTTGTTTGTTTGTGGTAATTTTGGTGGGGTTTCTGAGAGCTTGTTGGGTATCTGTGTGCTGCTTAACTTTGTCCAGCTGGTCTCAGCTGTTTTGGAGGTTAGTGGCTCCTCCCACCCAGGGTTTAAAGCTTCCCCCCCCCCCCCCCCACTGTCCAGGTAAGCAGGTTTTCTTTTCATGCAGCTGGTTGCGACAGGTTCAATGCCAGGACCATCCTTCCTCTAATTATAGAGGTAAATAAGGATTTTAATCAGTTAGTGTTCGGACCTGCGATGATATGGTCATGCTCTGAAAGTGTCTCGCAAGCTTGCACGCTTTGGCCAAAGGGTTAACTAAATGACCCCTTTTTCAAGAGATATATAGGTATTTCACTGTGTATTTTTGTCACATTGGATGTTGCTCTGGACTTCTTTGTTTCTTGTTTTTGGAACAAAGAATAACCTGACTCCTGACCAGTAAACAGAAAGTTAACAAGGAAAGAACTAACAGACTGGGTGGCGTTTTATACACAAACTAAGATGGTAGCTGGTCTCATGAACTGTTCTAGTTCTTACCAGTTCGGGGGTGGAACCTGACTCTACTGTGCACCCCTACAGGTCTACGAGTAGTACTGCAGGAGGGAATAATGACACAGGGGCAGCTGATCACCAGCCATTGAGTTCCTTGTCTGATATTTGTGGTGAACTCCAAATAGATTTTTCATTCGCCGAAGACACCAATCCGTCCACTCTATAGTCCCCACAATTGGCTTGGATATCTTTAGATGGTACTGGCAGTAACTTCAATCCACATAGACACTCGCGACTATAGGTGCACGTAACCTAAGTTGCTGCAAATAGCGTAATAACAATTCACGCACTACAGATGTTCCCAAAGTGTTTAGTCGTGATACAGGTGACTTCCTCAGGAGTATAAATTAAATGAGACTTGGCATCTCTTATATAGGGCAAATATCAAAATAACATCATCCAGTTGCCCAACAACAGCTAGAAACACTACTTTCACAAAGATACTGCAATAATAACCATAATTGTTAATGCATATACGGACACACACTATACTGTGTGTGTGTATATATATATATACATATATATATATATATATATAATGTATGTATAAATAATATAATTACTTTAACATAGTTAACCATAGTTACTTAAGATTTTACTATATAGATGTTGCCTCATTTGTTCCTAACGCAGGCATTTCTTAAATAAAATATTAAAGACTAGTAATACACAAGTTGTTGTGTAAGACGACAGTATTTCAGTATGTTTTGTACCATTAAGAAAACTATTTTATTCAGTCAGTATAGCGTTTCATCATGATGCAGCTGAAACTGGTTTTAATTAAATGTTATTTTTGACAGTTTCTTATTTTAGACTATTCTGGTTCCCACACAAGTAAAACGAAATCAACAACAAGACACAAGGGCCCACATTCACTGCACAATGCTGCTACACTTTAGCATGTCCTAACACCTATTTAAATGAATGGAAGTTAGGAGTGGACGTGCTAAAGCTTTGTTCCCTTTAGTGGACATGAGCCAAGGTTTGTTAGACTTGGACTTGTAGTACAGTAGCTGCATCTGAAAGCGGCAGGGAATCTTAGCTGGGTATTTACAATACTGGTCAAGCCCTCTCTTATTCAGTTGCTTATGTTATATATTTGCCAATGGGGGGTGAAATTCCCATTAACTTCAATGGGGATTATTGTCTGATAATTACTCGAACAGCAACTCTGGCTTATATAGGATGTACCCCTTAATTGCTTGTTCTGAAGCATCCGATTGGGGCGTTTTCGGCACAAATTCAAGTAAATGGGAAATGGCAAAACAAGTACAGCCCCTGTAATCCCAGACCCCAAACCCACCACACTATATATATATAGTGGGAGAAGGCGTGGCTCAGTGAGTAAAGACACTGACTGGCACTGAGAGTTTGAAGCAGGGGAGCCTGGTTCAATTCCCGGTGTCTGCTCCTTGTGACCTTGGGCAAGTCACTTTATCTCCCTGTGCCTCAGGCACCAAAAAAACAGATTGTAAGCTCTACGGGGCAGGGACCTGTGCCTGGAAAATGTCTCTGTAAAGCGCTGCGTACAATTAGCAGCGCTATACAAGAGCATGCTATTATTATTATTATTATATATATATTCAGCTGAAATGCAGCACGCATAAGCTTACAGGAACCATGTTACATGGTTTTGAAGCAAAAGGTGGAACTGTGTGCCCATTTGCATGTCATTTCCCAGAATCCCTTGCTGCAGTGGAAGCTCTGGGTGATAATGGTGAAAGGCGGGGTTGCAGACCCCATTTGCAGACATGCAAATGAGCATGCAGTAATATTTCCATTTGATATATATATGTGTGTGTGTGTGTGTGTGTGTGTGTGTGTGTGTGTGTGTGTGTGTCAAAAAGGAGTGCTACTGTGATTGTGACCTCAATTAATATAACAAAAGACAACATTTAAATAGCAGTTCTTGTTTAGCACCTGTGATTGACTGGTCTAGTAAGACAGTTGCACCTCCACTAGAGAGGTTATGAGAGCCTTATACGGGATCAGTAGTTAGGACTTGCAAAAGGGGGGATACAGTAAACATTTATATATTATTGAAATTATACGGTATCTAAACAGTGATGGGAAAATATTCTTATGAGATATTATTTCAAATGTGGATTCCAAAATATAATTAAGTGTAGAAATCACTTTAACCATAAGAGTATATTTATATCTGGCTGTAACATGTAATTTCCCTAAATATATAATTGGACCAAAGGTTTAATCCCTCAGGCAGATGGTATCTACAGGCTGGAAATGCTGAGTCGCCTACTGTTAAATTGAAAAGAGGGAGATGAGAAAGTTCCATGGGAAAAGAAGATATCTTCTCAACATTAAATCCACCTTTGAAATATACCCTTTGGTAAAACCTACAAACTGATGTCCTGCACCTAAGGATAAAACACTCATATTAGTCAACACAAAGCACAAGCGACAAACTGGGGAAAGAATAAAACTATTCCAAATTCTCATTTGGAGCTATATTTATGAATTGTAAACTCCGATAAAACCTAATATTCAGCAGATATTATCTCCAGACATTCGGGTCCTTTTCTTAGGGCCTTTTTTATGGTCTTTTATAAAGCTGCTCCATCTTTCTTTTTATTCCGTTTTCCTGCGATCCGCTCAACGAGTGAGGGGTATGGGGGAGACACTAGTGCCCCCTGGTTTTGATATGCTGTTGTCATAGCTACAAAATGGGAGTGCGTAATGCCGAGCCCGTGCTAGGCGCGTGACGGAGCATGTGGCGATGTGCGCGCCTGCAGCAGAGGCGATATGTGGCCTAGTGGGAGACGCGATGGGAAGGCGTGGCTGTGACATCACAGAGCTGGTTCGCCCTCATTGGCGGAAACCGCTCACGTGAACCGGCCGTCGCGCGACAAAATAAAATGATTTTGACGCTCGAAAAATCGGTTGCGACGTCGTCCCCACGCACGCGCTCTCTCTGGCCGTCCTCATTGAGGCACGCCCTTTTGTTCGCATCGCACGCGCCATTGCGCTACGCATGGACGCGGCCTAGGATCACACATACACTACACACTGGAGAGACACACTACCCCATATTGTGTCTTTTAATTTTTTCCGGTCAAGAACCTTTGCGCTCCTCTGAGGTTGAAGAAGATTTACTTGAGAAGAACGCCGGAAACTTCTTTTAAGGGTTGTGAGCTGCATTTTCAGGTTTTTTTCACGTCACAAATTTGTGTATTTTTCACTAATCACCTTAGATCATTTTTTGATATTCTATGTGAAGTCACTTATATTTGTTGCACATATACTGTATATATTTATATTTGATTGCACATTTTCTTTTAATTTTGAGAGCACTATCACTTTTAATTACAATTAATTAGCGAAGCTCCCATCACGTGGTTTTTTTGGTGTTCCCGAGATATGTCCCCGGAAAGCTAGCGCCAGTACTTCCATGTATATTAACACCCAGTGAAAAGGAGAAATGAACTAATCATATACTAAGCGCTCAACCTATTAACCTAAACTTAACAATACACAATAATGAATGAAAAGTGCTGTGAACTATTAATATCTCATTTAAAAGATATACCGATGTATGAGGAGATCCACAGATTGTGAGAATGGCTGCCTAAGGAGTAAAAACAAACCTATCCATAAGGTAAGTACAACAATAGCATAGATTTACAAAAAATTAAACAAACAAAAACAAAAACACAAAGTCCTTGGCGCACTATCAGGTATATAAACCTGACAAGAAAGGAAGTCCCAATTCTTTGATTGTAGGGGTGATTAATGGGTCCGGAATCTGATCTCTCTTAAATCCTATACTCCCCCACCGTTGCCAGCTACTTACTTAAAAGTAGGAAAAAAGGGGCCTTGAAAGGTATCTTTAACTTTCTTCCTGGCAGGCTGATAATCTATGGGATGCCAGGCGATGTTACCCCCTCTCCAGACAGATGCTCGCAACACCATAAACAAAATAAAAATAAAGGAACCAATGGTATGATACCGTAAAATGTAATAAAACAATATAGGACTAAACAACAGTACACTCACATGCTGACCATCCCTATGAACAGGATACAATGTGCCGTCCGCTTGCGTGAGAGGATGCCGGAGTGATGCAGATGGGGGTGGGATCCTGCGTGAATCCCCGTTTCGTGGCCGCGACTCGGAGCGCCTGGTCCCCCTCCGATGACGTCACTGCTAGTGCGCCCCTTCTCCTCTCCACACGCGTGCACGTCCTGATAGAACTCAAGGGTGGGGGAGTTTAGGATTGACCAGAAGTTACTGCGCAATGGTTGGTTTGTTTTGTATAATTGCAGATCTTGATCTACCATTTCAAGGACTTTGTGTTTTTTTTTTTTTTTGTTTCATTTTTTGTAAATCTATGCTATATTAACACCCAGCGTCACACGGGCCGACAGGATGCTGCAAGAGATTGGCCCATGTGACCCAGGAGTATTAAATCACCATATGTTTTCCTGCGGGGGCGGTACCGGTGCTACCTTTACAGGTAACTTCTCAGAAACCAGATTGTCTCTGGAGCTAAAAATATCAACTTTCAGCTCTTGTGACCCCCTTCTTAACCCCCTCCCCTATGAGGGATGGAGGGGGGGGGGTGAATCGAACAAGGCAAACTCCCCCTTTGAGATATAATTTTATAGTTACATATGTAGCGAAAAGAGTTGCACGCCAAAAATAGTGGTCAAGTGGTTAGTATCCAGATGGATAAATACTCACCACTTGACCTCTATTTTGGAGCATCACTTTTTTTCGCTTAATTTCTATGGTATTTGAGTTTCAGCACCTACAAGTATTTTGAATTTTTGAGTGCACGTATACTTCTATATATTTTGGACTACAGCTATACATGGACAGATATAGAGAGATATACATGGATATCTTGCGCATTCATATATACACAGGTTATTGTTAGAATAACATTTTTCACGATGAGGCTGAGAGAGGGACTACGTCTTGCTACATACTGTGGGCAGGAGGGGCCAGCAGTACCGTGAGTGAAATAAGATGTATTCCGCCAAAGAGGACTAAAAATACGCCACTGATTCCATCTCAAGTTCTGCGTTCCCAGGATTTTGTTACTTTGGCCCATTTTTACATAGGAACAGAATAACAAAGTGCCACACGCTCTGGCAGTTACCGAAATGTCTAATTCTGCTATCCGTGTACGGAAGATAAAAATGATATATTGCTGTTTGCTCAATTCTTGCTTCTCCCACATATATAATCCCTTGACTGTGGAAGGAGAAGCCAATGGATAACTCTTCCCAGAGAGGAAGGTTTCAGGGTTCCCTTGGTCGGAATCTGTTTTATTTGGCACTGAGAGGTAAAAGTGCTTGGTACACTGTAGCTTCACAGTACCAAATAACAGCAAGCAATGTAGCTGTGGATGTCTTTAGTACGGTGATGTGATATCAACATTTAGTTATCGCATTATGGGGGAGATTCATTAATAAGCGCTGATGCTTGGTGTCCCGATCCAGTGTAACGTGTCGCTGATTTGAATAGCAGTTAGCGCCGGATCTGGGTGTGATACCCAGCGTCGGAGCTTAATGAATCTCCCTCTATGGTCCTTATTAAATATGCAGTGATTTACAGCTGCCGGGACCCAGGAAACAAGGTGGCTGTTCAAATCTTGGGGGACCAATAGGAAGCCTCGACATCATGGGTTTTGGTTTCCTATTGGACGCCCATTTAAATACCTTGGAGAAACCAAGAAGCAATATGGTAACGTCACCAGTATGTCGGGGAACAGGGGGACCAGGAGTTAAAAAAATAATAATGCAGTTAAGCTACAGGAGACTCCCTGGTTCCCATGCTGGCAAAATCAAACCTCACTCCATTTTCTGTATGATTGCTGCTTTAAGACGCATGCGATCCATTTTCCTTAATTCACCCTTTCTATGCAACATTTACATTTCCGTTGAATACTCCAAAACCTGCCACTTCTCTCGAGTATATTTGTAGTTTTCAGCACTCTCATACAACTTTTGGCATTAATGAGGCAATCCTCTTTAAAAAAAACAAAAACAAATGTCTTCTAGCAGTAAAGGGGTTAAACCAAGCAACAAGGAGACAAAGTGAGGCACAAATGGTTGTTAAGATGCTGTGTTGCTTGTTAGCAGGGGCCGACCTCACTTGCCAGCAGGGCCACCATCAGCGGGGGACAGAGGGCACTGGAGTCCCGGGCCCGTTGAGTCAGGGGGGCCGCCGCCGGCGGGGCCCCGTGTGTTAAAAAAAAAAAACGTCTTAAAAAAAAAGGCTGTGTCAAAAAAATAAATAAATAATGAGGAGAAGGGATCCAGTCAGGTCTCTCCTCGTGGGCGGGGAGTGGGAGGACTTAAGCTAATATAAGCAACTGCACAGGCGGGAAAAGCGTGTTTGAATGTTCCCGGCTGTGCAGTTGATTATTCAAATACACAACACCACAGAAACGTTAAGTAAATCCATGCTTTAATTGTTATTTGTCCTATGAATGTGATTGTCTGTCTAAGTTTCACCCTCAGTCACTGTTGTGTGTGTGTCTGTCTGTCTGTCTACAGTGTACTGTATACTCTCTCTAGTCTGTTTTTTGTCTGTCCGTCCCGTCCGACATCCCCCCCCCCCCATCTGGCATCCATCGAAAGCCCCCCACCCCAGGCCCCAACACCCACCGAGTCCAGCCGCAGCCTGCTCCTCACTTCCACCGGCATCCACACGGTCTCTTCTCCGCCCCCCCCCCCCACACCACCACCGGCATCCACCCCTGTCCCCCGAGGCCCCCACACCTACCGGCCCGGCATCAAGAGATCCTCCGCGCAGCCCTCCACTCCTCCGCGGCATCTGTTTTGGGCCTAGCCCACGCGTCCCTCCGAGCCGCAGCTTGCTCCTCACTCGACTCCCCCCCCCGGCATCCACACGGTCCCTACCCCCCGCCCCCCCCCGGCATCCACACGGTCCCCCCTCCACCCAACCGGCAACCACCCCCCTCCACTGGCATCCACCCCCCCCCTATTGGCATCCACCTCCCCCCCGCTATTGGCATCCACCTCCCCCCCTATTGGCATCCACCTCCCCCCCGCTATTGGCATCCACCTCCCCCCCCCCCTATTGGCATCCACCTCCCCCCCCCTATTGGCATCCACGTCCCCCCCCCCTATTGGCATCCACCTCCTCTCCGCTATTGGCATCCACCTCCCCCCCCTATTGGCATCCACCTCCCCCCCCTATTGGCATCCACCCCCCCCCCCTATTGGCATTCACCTCCCCCCCTATTGGCATTCACCTCCCCCCAGGCCCTACCGGAATCCTCCGCCGGGTCGTCCCACCCAGGACCGATAGAAGCCTCCCCCCGCAGGTCGATTTAAGGCCCCCCCTGTGGGCCGGTTGAAGGCTCCCGAGTCTACCCCCCCCCTGTTTGGAACGATTGAAGGCCCCCCTGTGGACTGGTTGAAGAGGTACTGTAACTAATACTAAATTCAATATTGTCTATACCCCTTACACCCATACTTAACCCCTTCCCCCCCAGGCCTATACTTAACCCCTTCACCCCAGGCCTATACTTAACCCCTTCCCCCCAGGCCTATACTTAAACCTACGTAAACCCCCCAGGCCTATACTTTACCCCGTCCCCCCAGGCCAATACTTAAATCTACGTAACCCCCACCAGGCCTATACTTAACCCCTTCCCCCCAGGCCTATACTTAAATCTACGTAACCCCCACCAGGCCTATACATAACCCCTTCCCCCCCAGGCCACCCCATGGAGGCACCCGCTCCTTTCATTTGGCCCGGGCCCCATGATTTCTGATGGCGGCCCTGCTTGGCAGTATTGCTTACATTTTTGTTGGTTGCAGTTCAAGTATAATTAGCTGTCTCAGATATAACAATCTGTTTTCTCAGTCATTTCAACTTCTCTTTTCATCCGTCTTAAAGGAGCAGCCCAAGCGACCTTTTTTTTCCATTTTTCAATTTGAGATGGCAAATACACTCTGCAAACTGTGTGCCTCTGGGTGCAAGGGCACAGCCCACTGACCCTTTATCAGATGGAGTGAGGGGCAGATCTCAGGTCTCAACAAGTTTCTCTTAGTCCAGCTGATTTTGAGCCACCCTAGGGTTGCCCGGTGTCCGGTTTTGAACTGGACAGATCGATATTTTCCCCCTGCGTCCGGTAAAAAAAAGAGAGGTAATACCGGACATGTATGTGTCCAGCATGACCTCTCTGAACGTGCGGTGGGCAGGCAGCGCGAGTCGGACAAGTGTCCCGGGCTCGGAGGCTGCTGGGGGCCCAGTGGCCGGACAGGGCAGTTGCTGCCGGACCCCGGCTCTCCCCCTGCTGCAGGCTTCTCTCCCTCACAGACTGTGTCCCACATTGAGTTTGTGACTTGAGAGGGAGGCCCGGCGCGCGCCAGCATGAGAGGGAGGCCCGGCGCGCGCCAGCATGAGAGGGAGGCCCGGCGCGCGCCAGCATGAGAGGGAGGCCCGGCGCGCGCCAGCATGAGAGGGAGGCCCGGCGCGCGCCAGCATGAGGGAGGCCCGGCGCGCGCCAGCATGAGAGAGAGGCCCGGCGCGCGCCAGCATCACAAGCTCAACATGGCACAGTCAGTAAGGGAGAGACGCCTGCAGCAGGGGAGAGCTTGGGCCCAGCGGCAACTGCTCTGTTCGGCCCCCGCAGCCACCGCCTGGACAGAGACCTGAGACCATCCCCAAGCTAAGTCTGTTTTTTTTTATATGTATTGTGGAGGTATATTTGTATTGGGAGGGTTGGGTATTTTTATATGTATTATGGGGCGGTTATATTTCTATATGTATTGGGGGGGTGTAGGTGTATTTTTATATGTATTATGGGGGGAGGGTATATTTTTATATGCATGGGGGGGTGTAGGTATATTTTTATATGCATTGGGGGGGGTGTAGGTATATTTTTATATGCATTGGGGGGGTGTAGGTATATTTTTATATGTATTGGGGGTTGGGTATTTTTATATGTATTATGGGGGGCGGTTATATTTCTATATGTATTGGGGGTGTGTGGGTATATTTTTTATACGTATTGGCGTGTGTGGGTGTATTTATATATGTATTGGGGAGGTGGGTATATTTTATATGTATTGGGGGTGGGTATATTTTTATATGTATTGGGGGGGTTGGGTATTTTTTAATATTTATTGGGGTGGAGTGGTTATGTTTGTATATGTATTGGGGGTTGGGTATATTTTTATATGTATTGGGGGTGTGTGTGGGTGTATTTTTATATGTATTGGGGGCGAGTGTATTTTTATGTGTATTGGGGAGGGGGGGGGTGTATTTTGCACCAATTTGCACCATTTCATATTCTATTTCGTAAAAAATGCTGGGAGGGCACTCAATCACCAAAACCCTCCCCAGACTGTTGAAATGGTGCAAATTGGTGCACACTTGGAGGTGAAATTTAGAAAAAATGACATAACGGTCTGATCATTTATAAATAGCACACCTCCCCACCGACTTTTCGAGCGTGTCGTATTTTTCACCATTGTGTCCAGTATTTTTGGAGAAGCCGCCTGGCAACCCCTAGCCACTGCACATCTTAAATCTTCAATTCAATCTTACTGATACAATTCAGCACTTTTCCATTGCAATGGCATATTTTGGTCCCCAGTCTCCAAATCTCACTGATATTGGCGTATGGAGGTTGTCACGGTATCTCTGATGGAGGTTGTCACAGTATCTCTGATGGAGGTTGTCACAGTATCTCTGATGGAGGTTGTCACAGTATCTCTGATGGAGGTTGTCACAGTATCTCTGATGGAGGTTGTCACAGTATCTCTGATGGAGGTTGTCACAGTATCTCTGATGGAGGTTGTCACAGTATCTCTGATGGAGGTTGTTACAGTATCTCTGATGGAGGTTGTCACAGTATCTCTAATGGAGGTTGTCACAGTATCTCTGATGGAGGTTGTCACAGTATCTCTGATGGAGGTTGTCACAGTATCTCTGATGGAGGTTGTCACAGTATCTCTGATGGAGGTTGTCACAGTATCTCTGATGGAGGTTGTCACAGTATCTCTGATGGAGGTTGTCACAGTATCTCTGATGGAGGTTGTCACAGTATCTCTGATGGAGGTTGTCACAGTATCTCTGATGGAGGTTGTCACAGTATCTCTGATGGAGGTTGTTAGAGTATCTCTGATGGAGGTTGTCACAGTATCTCTGATGGAGGTTGTCACAGTATCTCTGATGGAGGTTGTCACAGTATCTCTGATGGAGGTTGTCACAGTATCTCTGATGGAGGTTGTCACACTATCTCTGATGGAGGTTGTCACAGTATCTCTGATGGAGGTTGTCACAGTATCTCTGATGGAGGTTGTCACAGTATCTCTGATGGAGGTTGTCACAGTATCTCTGATGGAGGTTGTCACAGTATCTCTGATGGAGGTTGTCACAGTATCTCTGATGGAGGTTGTCACAGTATCTCTGATGGAGGTTGTCACAGTATCTCTGATGGAGGTTGTCACAGTATCTCTGATGGAGGTTGTCACAGTATCTCTGATGGAGGTTGTTACAGTATCTCTGATGGAGGCTGTTACAGTATCTCTGATGGAGGTACACTTTCCGGCTCATCACTTATTACACTTCATATTTGGTATACAACATTTTAAAACAACTTTGGGTGTGGCTTCTATCGCTAAATATTCTGAAGAGAAAGAAACCGTTTGTGAGCATTAGACATTAACAATTCATATTTCCGACGCACATATTTTGACGAAAATCTCGACTCTTGCGGTCCCTAATATCAAGTGCAGTTACTGATCAAATAGATTCATCATGTTTAAAAAAGTGCAGAGAATGTTCACATCAACAGATAATCAGGCACCAGAATAACACGATGATAGAACTACAGAAATAACCACATTTAGGATAGCTGCACTCGTTCCTCTTTCTAATACTGTTTGATGCATTGCTGGGTAAGAGGCAGTTAATGATCTGTTAACTTACAGTAAAGTGAATCCAAGTGAATGCATTGTTAACTGTGCACCACTCAACTTCTCATCCTATTGAATAAGGAGGCCACAGAAAACACATTTCTACAGTGGCTCTTAGCAATGGATTAGACTGCGTCCATAGTGCAGGAGACCCCGCGAGCAACATCGCTCGCTCCGAAAACAAACACTAGGACGCCAATGTGTATGTCTGTAGTGCGCGCGCGTCCACAAGCGCGACAACAATGTTTGAATTTCCCGCGCGACGGCCGGTTAATGTGAGCAGTTCGCCCAATGAGAGCGAACCTGACCCGTGATGTCACGGCCGCGCCCCCGACACACCTCCACCACGCCCCCCATCCCATCTCGCAAACATGCAGGCCACAAATCTTGGCAAGTACAGGCGCGCGTGACGTCACGCTTTTGGTCGCCTGCACTATGTCCGAGGCCTTAGTTGGGAATAGGAGTGGCTCACTAAGTAAAGACACTGACTGGCACTGAGTTTGAAGCAGGGAACCTGGTTCAATTCCCGGTGTCGGCTCCTTGTTACCTTGGGCAAGTCACTTTATCTCCCTGTGCCTCAGGCACCAAAAACATAGATTGTAAACTCCACCTCCACCTGTGCCTGCAAAATGTCTCTCGCTACGTAAAACTAGCAGCGCTATACAAGCATATGATGTTATTAGTCTCTCATGGAAGGATTACCATATTTTCCTCTGACCCCTTGAACAGCGGTGTTAAACACTGCTACAGCGATTCTAGGCTCTTATCCAATTGTCATATATTATTTTTACTGTTCACATTTCTTTTTGTAATTTACAAGCAGGTTGGCTATCAAATTCTAATAAAATTAGAGCAATGCACCGAATAAATGTTTGATATAAGAGTCAAAAGAGGAAACTAAAATTGAGACATTTCCAGTTGAACAAAATGTAATTTCAGATGGCTGCTATGAACTGAGGGCTTAACTGTAGGGGTTGTACACTAGAATACATATCTTGGCCTCCTCATCCATAGATGCCGGTGTGTGTAATCGGGGTCAGAGCCTGTGAAATATTCAAATTAGCATTGGTATTTTATACCCTTTTAGTTGACAAATCGGTCACTTCTCTACTAATTTAGTTGTCAGTGGCTAATTATTTAAGAATACATCATTACAAAAAAGTGCGCAGATTGTCAGCATTATAGTACCAGTAAAATAAACAAACACAACGTTACAGTACTTTAAGGATCGTCGTAGCGTGATGACTTTGTCGAAGATCAGAAACCCTTGTGATGATCATACAGTATGGGGATTAACACTTTGGAATGCTTTTGATATACTGTAGCTTCTTCCTTCACATTGAAACAATGGAGGTCCCTAACAATGGCCTTTCTGACTAGGGTCTTGGGATCCCCTGATAAATGTCCCTTTGAGATAGCCAAAAGTTGTTGAACTTTATTATATTTATATGGTAGTTAAATATGCATATTTGGTTCTAAAGGCTTGTCCCAAAAATCCTAATACTGGTAGTTTTATGGTTTCAATAGACTTCTGACTTCTCGGTATCCCTTACCCCTATCTACATTTTCAAACCCTATTGGTCCGGCACTATAAGCAACTGCAATTACCCTACTCCTACTGTCTCTGTATGTCTCCCAACATACCTCTCAGATTGTCAATTATTTGCAGCAGGGATCACTCTAATAATGCATATTTTGAATTTTTTTTTGCACTTATGATGTTATAACACCCTCTATTCTAATGCCTGCTCTTTGAAGTTCTATTTACAGTATAGTAACACAATATACAATACATACATAGCATACACAACATGGCCCCTCTCTACTCCATGTCCTGATTCTTTTGCATTAATTGACTTTCCTTTGACTTTTTTTTTATAATTGCTCTGGTGTTTTGTTTCCTAATTCTTGAAGCTCGAGTCTTTAGTACCGTAGCACTTATTTTTGTTTTTTTGAGTTCACAAGCCCAGTCTTTGCAGTCACAGAAGTTGCAAATCATGTTGTATATTTAGTTTCATTTAGGGCCATGAGAAAAATATGAGGCTAATAAGGAGTTACATCCCACTTAGCATTCCAAGAAATGCTGGATATCATACAAATGTGACTTCATATTGTATCATGACAACAACACAATAAGACATGTTCTACTTTATGATTTCAAAAATATTGGCAAATACTTGCTAGAAGGTCACATAAAACTGAAAGGATCATTCCGGGTGACATTTTTATTTGTTTAAATGTATGCAGCATTTGGTTACCTTTAGTGAAACATAATTACCTAAGCGGCCGATCGATCCGTTGTCCTGTGATCGATCGGTGAAGATCAGGCTCTCTGGACTCCCGTAATGGCCGGCACTGATTCAATTCTGCAGTCAGTGGAATGCAACAGCTACAATATTACCTTATGTTACTAAGGTTAACGTTGTGGCTGAGGTGAAAGCTGTAACAGACCGTCTCCTGCTGGGGACACTGCAAGAGGTCTGTTTGTGATAATTTCTTACCAAAGCTCTTGCACTGCTTGGGAGAGGGCAGGGCTCAAAAAGAGGTGTGCTGGAGCTTGCTATAGCAACCAGAGTGTGCTCAATATTAAATCTCATTAAATGACACACACATGACAGCAAGACATACTAAAATTAACACAGTCCATTAATGTATACAAGTGAAAAAAATAATCTACTCCCCTAGCTTTTTCCTATGTTGCTCCAATAATCACCCGATATTGTTAGCAGAGGGGCAATGCATATTGTCAATGATTTTATGTGTTATTCTAATTCTGTTGAATGGGAAATTTCAGCCGAAAATGACCTGATCGGTCGCTGTCACATATGGCACACCTGTGTATCGCTCGGCCTGCCCGCAAACCAGACGAAACCCCGGTACTGAGGTGGATCGGACAAATACCACACACCTAACAGCAAGCGGGGGCGTGGCCGGAGTGTGGTAAGTAGCGTAGCTGGTCCGGGGACAAAAATAGAAGTAATTCGGTACTTGCCAAATCCGGCGTAGAATGGTTGAGTCCGTAAGCCAATAGTCAAGGAGTAGAGAAGGGTGCATCTTGAGTGTCCATAAGCCAAGGTCGTGAAGATGAGAGCAAAAATAGATCAAAGCGGCGGTGCACTGCCATCGTCAGGTTATGGAAGATAGGAGATCCACACGCAGTAGAAATCAATAAAAGGTTGTAGTTTTATTCGTGCATATACACTGGAAAAATATGCTACAGAGCGAACTCTGACGCATTTCGTCCCTGCCTGGGACTCTTTGACTCTTTGACAAAGTCCCAGGCAGGGACGAAACGCGTCAGAGTTCGCTCTGTAGCATATTTTTCCAGTGTATATGCACGTATAAAACTACAACCTTTTATTGATTTCTACTGCGTGTGGATCTCCTATCTTCCATAACCTGACGGTGGCAGTGCACCGCCGCTTTGTTCTATTTTTGCTTTACTTCTCTGGGCTGGAGCACGCTACTCTTTACTTCCGGTTCAGAGGTACCTGACGTCATCGCTGGATGCTGAACGCCGACCGCTGAGCGTGGATCAGAGACCCGTCGTGTCAAGAATGTGAGTGTTTGCGCTCCTTATTCTATCCCCCCCGTGCACCTCCGCTGTGAGGTTACCTTGACTCTGTGTGGCGCCGGATGTATGAGGGCAGTGGCGGAGGGTGGCGACATATTCAGCTGTATATGTTCCTTCTCAGGGGACACGGCTGTGTTGTTGCTCCACATCCTCCTTACCATATCTCAGCCCCTACCCGTGTGACGCTACGATACAGGGTTCAAGTGGGGTAATTATATTCATGCAATATTTATCTTTCAATGGGACTCTGAACGGAAGATTGCTTTATTATTTATGATGCAGTATATATTTTTTCTGGACTTTTGATAGTATTACCTGCAAATGATTTGAAGCATCAGTAATTCCTTGGAGCAATTCTAGGATTTTCATTATACGTGAAGATGAGAGAGCTGCGTCGTCGAGGGTCCGTTTGCCAAGTCCAAGGGGTATAAAAATCGGCGTGGTAGAGTGTCCGTAAGTCAAGTCCGGGGGTCCAGAAAGCAGCGTGGTAGAAATCCAAAGCCAAGGTCAAAATCCAGGGAGGTCAGCAGAGAATCCAGGGACAGGAAAAGGGGCTGAAACAACAAGAGAGTGAAGCAGAAGCAGACAGCACCAGCTATATCTATGTCTATGTACAGTAGCTATGCAGAGCACTGGGAGAATGGGGAGACAGAACTAAATAGTGGGCAGGGGCCTATCAGGGGAAAGGGAGGAGCGGAGGTGCGGTCCAGGGATTCATCCTGATAGGGGAGAGAAGCCTGGGGGCTGACCCGGGTAGAACTGGGGCTGGGGAGCTAGTGCGCAGTTCGCAGGCCCGTAAGGAGGAGGCGGGACTACCTCCAGGATGCCGGGTATGAGAAGCTTGGGTCCGCGCGCCCCTGTAATGAAGACGCGCGCGACCCGGAAGAGGGAGACCAGCCGCGGGGGTGACGCCAACAGCAGAGGAATGCCGCCGGGGATTCAAGGGCAGCGGCGGCAAAATGTAAGGGGGCGCCGAGAGTGGGAGTCCCCGAAGCGCTGGACCTTTCAACCTGTGAGCACGTGACCTGCATATCATCTAAGATCTGACTCCAAAAGACTGTCCATGGTCCCAAGGTTCAACAAAGTATCCGGCCGCTCCTCCTTCTCTTTCCGTGCACCACACAACTGGGACAATGTACTGGAGACTCTCACAGCCGCCACCACTCTAAGTTCTTTCAAAACTAAAGCTGTCTCACATTTTAATCTGGTCTGTAACTGTTACATACGCCTATAACATGTATTATCTTTAACTGTGCATGCAATGTCTTGTATATAATGTATACCCTCTTCACTTAATGTAACTATGTATTTGTAACCATGTATTTGTCATCATAACTCTATGCCCAGGATATACTGTACTTGAAAACGAGAGGCAACTCTCAGTGAATGATTTCCTGGTAATTTATTTTTATAAATACGGGACAAGGGTTAATACACACAGTTCTCTAGCTTGCCCACTTTTCACCTTTGTAAACGTCCCTCAAATGAACAATATATCCCCTCAACCCGTCCTCACATACCACCTGTCACAACCAGCACACTGGTGAGCATGTGACTCAGATATGCAACCAGGGTTAAAACACACTCTAGCCAACTCACCTTTCTCCTCTGCAAGGTACTTTCAATGTGTTAATATTAACCCCTTACTCAATTGCAATCATACCTATCCATTTCCACCACCCAAGAAGTATGCAAAAAAATACCATTAATATATATCTGCCAGGGTCAGAGGTCCCTGTTTATTATAGAAAAACTATGCACTTAACACACCAAAATCTGTTGTAGCAAAATGTGTCCAAAAAATTAAATCACTCTCTACCGAGTGTGCAACAGTTAATCCAAAGCCCAAGCATTACTTATTAAATGGTTTTATATAAATAAAAATACAGTGCTTTAGATTACTGAAAAAGATTATTACAAGAACATACAATTACAATAAAAGACGTTTAAAAAGGTTCCTAGATATATGAAAGACCTCATATCTTAATTTCTCCAATACTTAGGCACACGTGAGTCACATCAATAGATTAAGGCGAGGTTGATGAATGTATCAAGACTAATTTTCATTGGTGTGCTCCTAAATTTGAGTGACAAATGGATATCTGTCCCTGCCAACCTCCTAGACATGAGGTGTCTGGTCTTATTGCATTAGTCTCCTTAAACGATTACAAATATCTAAACATAATAATTTAGAAGCGGTTATCACCAGATATCTTCATTTTTATTAAAGTCCTCCAACTAAGGGGTGACTTGTGTGTCACCCTTCTCTGTGATGAACAAATGATCATTCAAGACTGTCACAGCTTCCTTTGAAAGTGGCTTGTTCATATACATGTTAAGAGAGCAATCATTTAATCCCATCTCTGGCAAAACAAATGCCCTTATCTCCAGGTTCTATTAGTCTCATGCAACACACATGGTACTTTGAGTGGGCTATACGTGATAACCCACCAATTAAGACCTCTTTGTAGATCTGCACACACCTAGGAAGAGTCTTGACCTGTCACAAACCTAATACAGCTAAACCCCGTTATAACGCGCCTCGTTTACCGCGATTCGGTTATAACGCGGTTTTCCCGTGGCTCCCGTTTTTGCACACTGCACACACTGCACACACTCACTGCACACACACTGCTCATTGCTCACACTGCCACACTGCACACACACTGCACACTGCAAACACACTGCACACTGCACACACTGACACACTGCATACACACTGCACACACACTGCACACTGCACACACACTGCTCATTGCTCACACTGCACACACTGACACACTGCACACACACTGTACACTGCACACACACTCCTCATTGCTCACACTGCACACACTGCACACACACTGCACACTGCACACACACTGCACACTGCACACACACTGCTCATTGCTCACACTGCACACACTGACACACTGCACACACACTGCTCATTGCACACACTGACACACTGCACACTGCACACACACTGCACACTGCACACTGCACACACTGCACACTGCACACACACTGCTCATTGCTCACACTGCACACACTGACACACTGCACACACACTGCACACACACTGCTCATTGCTCACACTGCACACACTGACACACTGCACACACACTGCTCATTGCTCACACTGCACACACTGACACACTGCACACACACTGCACACTGCACACACACTGTACACTGCACACACACTGCTCATTGCTCACACTTCACACACTGACACACTGCACACACACTGCACACTGCACACACACTGCATTCTATACAAGCTTAAACTAAAAGGAGGAGCATTAAACACTCTTTAAATATAAAAAGTTATCACAACTCACAAAAATTCCCACTTCTAAAGGACCAATTTATAGCTATATACTGTATTAATAAATAATGCACCCTTACAAATACTGTATATACTGCTCCAAGTCAGTGGAAAATCTAACTTGTGTGGGCTGGTAGGATGGCCCGGTGCAGCGCGGGGGGGCAGGTAGGTGGGTGTTAGGGCCCGGGGCGGGGGGTGGGAAGTCATTGTGCTGTGGGGGGGTGGCGGGGCCCTGCGCTGCGGCTACGGCGGGCCCTGTACTGCTGCGCGAGGGCCCTGTGCTGCGGCGGGGGGGGGGGGGAGGGGGGGGTTAGCGGTCTTCCGGAGACTGCTTACCTGTCTCCAAAGCAGCACACTTATGCAGGCACCCCTCACGTTCGCCGTGCGCATGCGCATGCGCCGTGCGGCTCGTGAGGAGTGGATGTTGCCTGCCAGTTCCCTCTGTTCCTCTGCGGTTCACACTTACACACACTCACAGACACTTACACACACACTCAGACACTTATACACACTTACAGACACTTACACACACTCACAGACACTTACACACACTCACAGACACTTACACTTCAGACCGTGGTGATTTTTAAATATAGTACCAGAAAGTACTGCCGTTGCGGGGGTGGCGTCGGTGGGGAGGTCGCGCGGCAGGGAGCTGAAAACTGGCGGAAACTGGTTGTATAGCGTTTTTTTTTCTATTCACGTGGTGTCAGGGGGAAGCCGGGACCGGAGGGGCATCCCCGCTCCCATCTCCTGCCCCGCGGGCTGTCCCGCGGTGACAGGGGGAAGCGGGGACCGTAGGGACATGCCCGCTCCCATCTCCTGTCCCGCGGGATGAATCTGCGTTAAAGCGGCGGCCATTTTTTTTTCGCGAACCCGTTAGTAACGCGGTGGTCTCGGGGTGGACCCCGAGACCCGTGTTATAACGGGGTTTAGCTGTATCTTGTATTTTTAAGACAAATGGTAACCGCATTAACTCCTGAAGCACCAGATTGATTAAAATTCTTCATATCTCGTGATATTATCATGGCAGGCGCATTTAGAATACGCTGGCAAGTAATAGCGGTTAATAAATCCCTCTTCTGGGTGATGACGTGTGCAGCTTGCCACTGAAAATAACCTGATGCTGGAATAATGTAGCCAGCTCACAGTGATTTATTTATCCCACAAAGCTTTCATAATCCAAATGTTCTCACCGGGCTGGATTTTCATATTCTTTAAATATTATGATCTCCTTGAAAGATGGAAACCTGCCCCGATATCCAACGCTACTTGTTGCTTTTAGTAAAAGCAACACTTGTAAAATAGGAAGGGGTTGAAGCTTGGGCAGTTTCTGGGTACTTAGTGGGGCTGATACAACACCGTAACGTATCTTTTGAAAGTGCTAGGCAGAACGGATTCTACATTGTTCTCACAGTAAATGTGTCCCAAACCAAAACCAGTCTTGGCTTATAGAAACAATAGGTGGTCACTAATGTGCTTAGCATCACAGAGGGTGGTAGAATGATCTGTAGATTTTAAGCAGTGGTAGATTTACCATTAGGCCCGGTAGGTTCGGGCAGCGTTGCCATGGTAACACGATGTCATTACGTCATTTGAGGGCATAACGTCACATTGTCATGGCAACGAGACGCCGTGTGATGTCATGTTGGTGGCGTCTGCGGCGTTATTTGACTCTGGGATTCTAATGGAGAAGGAGGGCGGCAGCAAAGAGGCGGCCACCACATGTAAGCGACTTCCCATCTGGCCTGATAGGCCCAAGAGCACGACAAATGTATATGGGGGTGGACATTTTTGCCGCCCCATAATGTTGCCGCCCTAGGCCCGAGTCTAATGGGAAATCCGACACTGGGTCTGGGCTTAGGGCAGCAAATTTCCCAAAATACACAGAGGCCCTGCTCTCTTCCCTCCCCACTGATTGCCGGGGGAGAGAGCGGGGACTCTGTAAAGATCTTACCTTCTCCTTCGTCCGGCCCTCCTTAGTCAGCGTCTAATGATGCCATGTGACGTCAGGCCGTGATTATACTAGATATCGCCAGCAAACAAATAGCTGAAATCCGGTGAAGGTTCACATAGCAGCGCGCCGCCTTGGGCTGCAGGGCGGCCTCTCCTGAAGAGATTTTCCATATTGTTTTTGGCAGGCGACGGCCGCGTCACGTGAGCGGATAAGCCAATGAGGGCGAACCTCTCATAGCCACGCCTCCTCTGCATCTCTTCTCTCCTGTCTCCCCTGTATGATCAATTGGAAATCCTCCCAGAGGAGGTCTAGGCGCCGCACAACCGTAGATGAAGAATATGAAGAAGGCTGATGTAGTGACTGTAAAAATACTTTATTGGCACAGCGTGCAAACGGATCCTCTGACGCGTTTCAGCCTGTCAGGCCTTTGTCAAAGAGTGATCCGTTTGCTTGAAAGACATCCACTTATAGTCTGTAATAGCTACAACACCTGTATACCTGCCCAAAATAAATGAGCCACAGGTGCATACCATCCTGTCACGAGAGCTTGCGACAGGCTGTAATTTTACACCAAAAACTATATATAAATATATATATATACCTGGGTTTGAACTGGGACGAGACTTAGATATGATAAATAGAATTTATTCCTTGATAAAGGTGAACACAACAGATTATACAATAACAGGCAAAATATAGACACTTACTTAAAGATTATGGCAAAAAAGCCAGCAGGATCACAGCCTGCCACTTCTCCCATTTGAGTTGACATCACAGCAAAACAGGTAGGACGCATGCATGCATGAAGATCATTTGCATGAAGAACAATGAACAGCATGAACAACACTTGATAGAGGGTGGACAGCTAGTTTATATACCGTTTGTCCCTCTATCTGTAACCTTAGGTGCCGAGACGGCTAGCAAATGTCCCTTGGAAGCTTTTGAAGCTCATTTTGGGACTTCCAGCTTGGGGTAGCCCCCCCATCAATAAACCCTTTGAAGCAGGGAGGACATTTGTCATGTTCACTCCTGCAGGAAACCTTGGTGTGTAAATGTGAGTTACCACGTTTACAAAGACATCCTCTTCCCTGCTCATTATCATAGCAGGGGGGCTGCAGTTTCTCAGAACTTCAACTAAAATTCCATATTTACTGCAAATCATTGCATAACTTGAGTTCAGTAAAACATACAGTCAGGTGAGATATATTACTGCATTCTGTGACACCTGACGTTCATAGAGAGACCCAACATTACATTGTAATATGAAAATTAATAGAGATATTAATATCTGGCATTTCGTAACAGGTAAATGTACAAGGTTTAGCCTCAAAACGATGGGCTACATCCAACGGATACACATATGTAATTCTTATCCTTTTCAGCCAAGGACATCTCATAGTATTCTTATATTTAATAAAGTTACTCACTTTTGATATCCTGTTGGGGGTAGCCCCCCCCCTGGCCCCATCAATAAAACCTTTTGAAGTGGGCTATTGCTCCTTGCATAAACAATTCCCCTGGGAAGCCAGGCTCCAATCTGGCCAATTCACACCTCCCTTTTGATATGCACTGGGAGAGAGGAAGCGTGCATAGGCAAGTGACTAGACTCAGATGAGGCAAACCATTTGGTTTCTGGACATTTCCACAAACTGCAAAAAGTCACTTTATCAAAAATATATGTCCCCCATCTGCATCTATCATGTGGGGTGCTAAAACCTTCTCTTCTCTAAGACCCCAGCTCAGAATACCTCGCTGGCAGGCAAGACAGGTTAAAATATTCCCCCCCTTTCCCCTCATGTTCCAGACATCACTTACACTCTGACACAGGCAGTTGCAGGCCCATGAGGCAAAGGGAATACACAGATAACGCATTAACTAGCCCACTGGGCTTACACAGTTAACCCCTGATGACCCAGTGTGTGTGCTATGCAAACACTGATTAACCCAGACATTACAATGGGACAGGGAAACAGGGGAAAATACATTTACACAGGGGAATAAGCATTTTCATGTTATTTAACAAGGGTTAAGTCACAGTTCTGGGCCTCAGCCCAGTTAACCCCTTGTCTCCCGGGCGAGGTTAGAGGGGGGCCCTTGGGGGGTAACCCCGTTAATCCCGGGCCAAACCCTCACTACCGTCACACATCCCACAACCATCACATGAATGTACAACTTAAAAACAGTGAGAATAAAATGATAATGAGCAACAATACTGTTATACAGAAATGCATGTATCATAATATCATGAAAAATATGCCTAACGAAAAATCAATAATCAATTGGTCACACTTAAAAACACGATTGATTGAAGCAATATGCACGCAATTGCCAAATTGGAATAATGAATGTATAATATCAAAAAAACACCCAAATATATAGAACGAAATATCATAAGAGACAATGAAATGACTTGTAGTATCATATTGTTGAAAAAAGGTAGAACATGTAACAACTTAACACATAGTAGATCTTCATAAACATGATCATAATAAATTGTACCAAAAGATAATACAAAGTAGCATATAAAGCCATATAGATATATTCTGGGAAGAGAGAAGGGGGGAGTAAAGTGGGGGGGGGGGGGGTTGGGGGGGGAAAGGAAAGGGAAAAGGGGGGGGGGGAAGAGGGGGAGGGGAAAGGGAAAAGGATAGGGTGATGGAAGGGCTGAACGGATGGGAAGGAATGAATGAAAAGGGTGAACATATAAAAATTAATCACAAAGAAAATGTTTCAATTCCCATTCAATGTTCAAACCATGAGGTTGTAAGGTATTAAGAGAAAAAATCCATGACATTTCTTTTTTGTTTAAACGATTCAACCTGTCACCTCCTCTAGCGTTAATAGAAACATGTAACATGTAAACAGCAAAGAATGTAAAATTCTTAAGTCCACCAAGTGGACATTGTACAAAATGTTTAGACAGTGGGTGAAGTAGATCTTGTTTGTTAATTAATCTAATATGTTCTGAAATTCTAATATATAGGGATCTGATTGTCCTGCCCACATATTTGTATTTGCATCCACATGTGATGACATAAATAACTTGACTAGTTTGACAGTTGATGAATGTATTGATCCTGTATTTGCTATTCGTAAACAATGTGTGTACTCTTTTCGTAGGTATGGCAAATTTACAATATTTACAAAAACCCCATCTGTAGAATCCCTTTGGTATATTACCTATATGGGATTGACATGATGATTTAAACATACTCCTGGAGATAGATGAAGCTAATGTATTGGCGGCCGTCTCCTGAAGAGATTTTCCAAATTGTTTTTGGCAGGCGACGGCTGTGTCACGTGAGCGGATCAGCCAATGAGGGCGAACCGCTCATGGCCACGCCTACTCTGCATCTCTTCTCTCCTGTCTCCCCTGTATGACCAAGATGCCGCTCGGCGGCAGCGCAGGGTGATGTCACCGGATTGCGCTGCTGCTCAGAGGCATCTGGTATAATAAAGGCCTTACCATGGTGACGCGAAGCTATGTGACGTCGCAGCATCATTTGATGCTGACGGAGGGTGGCGTGAAGGAGGTGCGCGGCACCAGGTGAGTGCCTAATGGCGGCATTTTTGTAAATCCGCCACTGATTGTAAGCTCTCCGGGGCAGGGATTTCCTTTCCTATTGTCTGATCTTGTTCGTTGAATTTATTGTACTATAATTCCCTGAATTGTATTGTCTCATGTAAAGTGCTAAGTACAGCTGTGGGCGTTATATAAATAAAGACATCATACATACATACACTTCAGGTAAAGGCTCACATTATAGTGTAAGAGTGCTTCAACGTACACAACACAGGTGTAAGAATTGTAATGAAATGCCTGAAGTTATACCAAATGCCATAACTGCTACATATGCATTAGCACGTTATAATGAGCACATTAGCCTTTTTTACCCATTCACACTAACATGTTTTATTCAATGCTCTGAACCCTTTCATTGTTCGATGGGCCTGCGACACAGGGCTATGTTCTGCCATGCGTTTAAATGTCCCTCTGCCGATGAAAGGGTTAAGGAGATTGTGTAGAAACTGACTTTAGTTCATTCCTAATTATGTATAACTACAAGATGTTTAATAATCTCTGTAGCTCCAGGGGGTTTAGCCCCACTTTCTTAAAAGATCCAAACACGAGAATCGAGTTATTGACCCGAGTCCGATCATTTCAAAGTTTAGGTTCTGATAAATGGTATTGAGACGATGTAAACACCATTTATACCACACCAGCACGTAACACCGTATCGTATATACTCTCTTCAGACAGCAAACCTGGCACTTCAGTATATTTAATTCCACTGGCTACTCCCATAACTCAACCCTTTCTGCTTCCTCACACATGACCTTTGCTAGTCAAAGTGCTCGTGACAGATGACCTTGAAGGCTCCTCAGATAATGAGAGCGCAGAAAGTTCTGGGCCTTTGGTGTCTGACTTCATAACTGTGAATTCTCTAACTCAGCGTTTCCCAAATGGTGGGTCACGACCCGGCACCGGGCCACGGCACCAAAATTGCCGGGTCGCAGCGAGGCTGGCCGCGCGGTGTCCGCTCAAGTTAACAAAAATGGCGGAGATTCCCCCCGCGGTCCCGTGCGCATGCGCAGGGCAAGCAGGGCCCGCTCCCTTCCTCCCCCCCACTCCCTACGTGGGACGGAGGAGGAAGTACCAGCTCCTACTGCGGCCTGCTTCCCCCCCGCGGCCAGCTTCCCGAGCTCACCTCCCGTGGCACCCCCTCCCGAGCCCACCTCCCGTGCCCCCAAGCCCACCTCCTGTCCCGGGCAGCAGGGGATGTCGGGGGCAGCAGGGGAAAGTGTCCGGCGGCAAGGTAAGTCACCCCACCCAGTCACTGTCACCCACCCAGTCACTGTCACCCACCCAGTCACTGTCACCCACCCAGTCACTGTCACCCACCCAGTCACTGTCAAGTCACTGTCACCCAGTGACTCTCTCCCACCCAGTCACTGTCACCCAGTCACTGTCTCCCACCCACCCAGTAACTGTCACCCACCCACCCAGTCACTGCCACCCACCCAAGTGTCCCAGTTCCCTCCTCCCACCCAGTCCCAGTTCCCCACCCCTCCCACCCAGTCCCAGTTCCCCACTCCCTCCCACCCAGTCCCAGTTCCCCCCTCCCTCCCACCCAGTCCCAGTTCCCCCCTCCCTCCCACCCAGTCCCAGTTCCCCCCTCCCTCCCACCCAGTCCCAGTTCCCCCCTCCCTCCCACCCACTCCCAGTTCCCCCCTCCCTCCCACCCAGTCCCAGTTCCCCCCTCCCTCCCACCCAGTCCCAGTTCCCCCCTCCCTCCCACCCAGTCCCAGTTCCCCCCTCCCTCCCACCCAGTCCCAGTTCCCCCCTCCCACCCAGTCCCAGTTCCCCCCTCCCACCCAGTCCAAGTTCCCCCCTCCCACCCAGTCCCAGTTCCACCCACCCAGTCCCAGTACCCCCCTCCCTCCCACCCAGTCCCAGTTCCCCCCTCCCACCCACCCAGTCCCAATTCCCCCCACCCACCCAGTCCCAATTCCCCCCTCCCACCCACCCAGTCCCAATTCCCCCCTCCCACCCACCCAGTCCCAATTCCCCCCTCCCACCCACCCAGTCCCAGTTCCCCCCCTCCCACCCACCCAGTCCCAGTTCCCCCCCTCCCACCCACCCAGTCCCAGTTCCCCCCCTCCCACCCACCCAGTCCCAGTTCCCCCCTCCCACCCACCCAGTCCCTGTCACCCAGTCACTGTCTCCCACCCACCCAGTAACTGTCACCCACCCACCCAGTCACTGCCACCCACCCAAGTGTCCCAGTTCCCTCCTCCCACCCAGTCCCAGTTCCCCACCCCTCCCACCCAGTCCCAGTTCCCCACTCCCTCCCACCCAGTCCCAGTTCCCCCCTCCCTCCCACCCAGTCCCCCCCTCCCTCCCACCCAGTCCCCCCCTCCCTCCCACCCAGTCCCAGTTCCCCCCTCCCTCCCACCCAGTCCCAGTTCCCCCCTCCCTCCCACCCAGTCCCAGTTCCCCCCTCCCTCCCACCCAGTCCCAGTTCCCCCCTCCCTCCCACCGTCCCAGTTCCCCCCTCCCACCCAGTCCCAGTTCCCCCTCCCACCCAGTCCCAGTTCCCCCCTCCCACCCAGTCCCAGTTCCCCCCTCCCACCCAGTCCAAGTTCCCCCCTCCCACCCAGTCCCAGTTCCTCCCACCCACCCAGTCCCAGTACCCCCCTCCCTCCCACCCAGTCCCAGTTCCCCCCTCCCACCCACCCAGTCCCAATTCCCCCCTCCCACCCACCCAGTCCTAATTCCCCCCTCCCACCCACCCAGTCCCAATTCCCCCCTCCCACCCACCCAGTCCCAGTTCCCCCCCTACCACCCACACAGTCCCAGTTCCCCCCTCCCACCCACACAGTCCCAGTTCCCCCCTCCCACCCACCCAGTCCCAGTTCCCCCCTCCCACCCACCCAGTCCCAGTTCCCCCCTCCCACCCACCCAGTCCCAGTTCCCCCCTCCCACCCACCCAGTTCCCCCCTCCCACCCACCCAGTTCCCCCCTCCCACCCAGTCCCCCCTCCCACCCAGTCCCAGTTCCCCCCACCCACCCAGTTCCCCCTCCCACCCACACAGTCCCAGTTCCCCCCTCCCACCCACCCAGTCCCAGTTCCCCCCTCCCCCCTCCCACCCACCCAGTCCCAGTTCCCCCCTCCCCCCTCCCACCCACCCAGTCCCAGTTCCCCCCTCCCACCCACCCAGTCCCAGTTCCCCCCTCCCACCCACCCAGTCCCAGTTCCCCCCTCCCACCCACCCAGTCCCAGTTCCCCCCTCCCACCCACCCAGTCCCAGTTCCCCCCTCCCACCCAGTCCCAGTTCCCCCCTCCCACACACACACCCAGTCCCAGTTCCCCCCTCCCACCCACCCAGTCCCAGTTCCCCCCTCCCACCCACCCAGTCCCAGTTCCCCCCTCCCACCCACCCAGTCCCAGTTCCCCCCTCCCACCCAGTCCCAGTTCCCCCCTCCAACCCACCCAGTCCCAGTTCCCCCCTCCCACCCACCCAGTCCCCCCCTCCCACCCACCCAGTTCCCGCCTCCCACCCACCCAGTTCCCCCCTCCCACACACCCAGTCCCAGTTCCCCCCTCCCACACACCCAGTCCCAGTTCCCCCCTCCCACACACCCAGTCCCAGTTCCCAGAGTCCCAGTTCCCCCC
The DNA here is from genome assembly GCF_040206685.1 of Ascaphus truei. Lineage (NCBI taxonomy): Eukaryota > Metazoa > Chordata > Amphibia > Anura > Ascaphidae > Ascaphus > Ascaphus truei. The sequence continues at coordinate 34,503,503 of NC_134498.1, forward strand.
TCCCACCCACCCAGTTCTCCCCTCCCACCGTCCCAGTCCCCCCCTCCCACCCAGTCCCCCCCTCCCACCCACCCAGTCCCAGTCCCCCTCTCCAGTCACTCACATCCGTCATTGCCTGTAATTCACTGTTTGTGTCTGTGTGCGTATAGGGGAGAGCAAGTGTGTGTGTGTGTGTGTGTGTATCAGTGGCTGTGTGTGTGTATCAGTGGCTGTGTGTGTGTGTATCAGTGGCTGTGTGTGTGTGTATCAGTGGCTGTGTGTGTGTGTATCAGTGGCTGTGTGGCTGTGTGTGTATCAGTGGCTGTATGTGTGTGTGTATCAGTGGCTGTGTGTGTGTGTATCAGTGGCTGTGTGTGTGTCTGTGCAGGCCCTATAGGCCAGTATAGGCGATAATTTTTTTTAGTGGGTCACGAAGGAGAAGTTCAAAAATAACCGGGTCACGGGAAAAAAAGTTTGTGAAACCCTGCTCTAACTTATAAATGGGACACATAGTGCTGCCTTTTCCCCCCCTACCTCTCCTGCATCTTACTGGCTTCAACCTCCTTTTTTTTTTTTCTTCTTAACATGAACTTCTCTTGTTTTCTTCCAAAAACTACATTAGTCAGCAGCTTTATCGCACACCCCCGGGGGTTGGACTTGGTAATCACATCAGAAAAGACACTGGACGGCTGCCTAGTATTTTGTACTTAAGTTTCATTCTGGAACATTCTGAAATATTGCAGGATTTTTAGAGGCACCTACAATAGTTTATAAGCAACTCCTGCACTGTCCATTCCTTGAAAACTGAAGCTACGATTTTGTGGACATAGTCTTGTGGAAATAAATTGGTAGAAACAGGAGACAGACAGAGTCCCCCGGGGGGCAGATCGGAAGACACCATTTTTTTAAATACATGCATGGCTGATTGTAAATAATTTGCTTGTTACCAAACTAAAGAAACGGTAATTTGCTATTCAATTGGCTCGAGGAGATGTCTTTTTTTGTAACATCAATGTATTCGAGTATATTAATATGTCCAATTTGTGTCATGGAGTAATGTAGGGAGCAGTCGTATAGAGTAAACTGGGGGGGAGAGGATGTATTCATGCAGAAAAGTATGTCCCTTTCCTTCGTTTTGCTATTTACAGTATATGAGGGGGGGGGGGGTGACAGATTAATAGATCTACTATGAACATAGGAAACCTGGTACACATGAAACATAAGACATTGATTTGCATGTAGACACTTTCATCTTGATATCAAACCGTTTCAGTGTATTGTGGGAGAGACCCCGAGACGACCCTTGGACCTGATTAAGAAGAATGACTCTAGAGCTGGTAAAATGTTGTAACTCCGGATGATTGGAAAGTAGAACTTTTGCCGCTTGTAGCCCACATGGCAATGGGTTGTATTTCCAACTCCCCCCCCCCCTCAACCTACGACACCCTGTGAGTTGTTGCTAGTTTAGTGGGTCTGATGGTTACATATAATGCCACTGTCTTGGCTATTTATGGGCTGTAGGGGTAGCTTAGTGGTAATGTCACTACCTTTTGAAACAGGTGGAGCTGGTTTGAAAACCAGTGTTGGCTCTCCTTGGGACCCTGGACATGTCACCCTGGACATGTCACCTTCAGCATCTCCCTCTGGCACTAAAACTAGATTGGAAGGTATTTCAGGCATAGATTTGTTGTGCCACTCAAAATAAAATAAAAAATGTCAAGTTTTCCTTGGATACTTGTTTCAAACTATTTAAAAAATAAACGGTTTACTGTCAGGGTCCAAGGGATTGAGAATTAGTGGCAGTGGTGTTAAATGTCTGTATTCCAGGGAGTTACAGTGACATGGGATAGGCCTGTAGATATGATTTCCCACTGACCCATAGGCAAGGACAACACCAATGTGTTATTTCTTACTTGATTTACTGCAAGTTCTTATACAATGTGAAATACGTAAACTCAAGCTGCAGTCTGTTGCTAGGTTGTTAGTGCCAAGAGTTTCTGTTCCAATGTTGGAGTGATGTTGGTTAACATCTCCCAGGGGAATAAACAGAGAATATAAGAGAGAAACCAGAAGTTTGCAGCCATTCCTCTCTGGCAGGATTGAATAAAGAAAGTCCGTACTTAAAGAACTTTTACATTGTGGTAAGCTATTTTAAAATCTGTGCATGGCATTTTCTCGGTGCACTACTAATTGTGTTATACATTAATTTAAAATAAAAGCACAATTTCAGGAACATTCAACACATTATTATATTTTGCGTATGTTTCATGTTTGGTTTAATATATAAAATGTCCCTACTTTTCAAAACCTAATGCTAAATAAGAATGTTTTTTTTTTAATACAAATATGGATTTACTTTGTTTGGTTTTCTTTGAGATACTTGACACTAATTTCTTTTGAGTACATCGTAGCCCCTCTATGTAACAAAACGCAATCGGCAATAAGAAGTTCAACATTATTTTCATATCAGTAATATTGGGTCACATTACTGGAAATCGTTTTTATACAACATGCAAGTGCTAGAAAACTGTGTTTATTTCCATTGAATAAAAATATAATAGAACAAATTCCAAAATGTGCTGCCAATGTGCCCTGTCATTTACCTTAAACGTTGAGCACTAATGCACTATATGCTGCATACTGTACGATGATTCGTGATTTCAAGAAGAGTGACTACTTGATATCTACAATATGCCGTACGGCTTTTTACTTTTAAATGCCAGGTGACTCCTATGTTAATTGAGGAGTTATAATGCATCACAGTGCTATGGACTGTAGTCCTTTTTGGCAGAAAAGAGGTTAATATAATGAATTGTATGTTCTTTGCACCCATTCCACTTTATTTGCAGCATGCATTTCCTATTTACAGTAGTAATGCATGGAATTCCATTGTAGGTTCCTGTAAGGTTGTGAGACAAGACAAATATAGAATAAGTATCTGTCGTCTCAATTTAGCATAGGTTGAACTTTATGGAGATACGTCTTTTTTCAACCTCATCTACTATGTAACTTTGTAACTGTGTAACTATGTAACATGCTGCAGTTGTGGTACAGCATTTGTAATTCCCAAGGAACCTATCAGCCTCTAAGCAGTCAATTATTTTGTGGAACAACATTGAAAAACACAGAGATTAAGCTCCTGTCCTGATCTGCTTAGTTATATACTGTATAAAGGTCTTTTATACATGTGTACATACAGTATGTTGTCTTTTGTATTTTACAGGAGAGAAGCTTGATGTTACGTCTCATTTCCACTCCCACTAAGTATGTGCTACAGTAACCACTCACTCCTCATCATCACGGAGAAAACATTTCAAGATATGTATTTCACATCTTCGAATCAATCTAGTGGCCAAACGCCTACTGCTTTATGCCTGAATGCTACACTTTCCGACTATCAATTTGAACTGATTCCAGTCATCTACGCCATCATTTTTACCATTGGCTTTATTGGGAACAGTGTGGTAATTACAGTGCTTTGTCTTCACGATGGCCCCAAGACAATTGCCAACATATATATTTTTAACTTGGCGGTGGCCGATTTGTTGTTCCTCGCAACATTGCCTCTGTGGGCAACGTATTACGCCTTTGGCTACAACTGGCTGTTTGGAAAGGTGATGTGCAAAATTTCTGGCTCACTTCTATCCCTCAATGTATTTGCCAGTATCTTCTTTATTAGTTGTATGAGTGTGGACCGATACCTAGCCATCGTTTACCCTCTTCGCTCACAAAGGAGAACCTTGCACCAAGCTTTTATTGTGGCAATAATTGTTTGGGGTCTAGCTGCTGTGTCCTCCCTCCCCACTTTTTATTTTCGCAATATATACTACATTGAGAGCTTGGGAGTTAACGCTTGCGTTATGGATTTTCCCCAAGGAAAATATTCAAGTTGGCATGTGGCAATAGCCCTACTGAAGATCATGCTCGGCTTCTTTTTTCCCATAATTGTGATTGGGACGTGTTATCTATTGATTGGTTTACATCTAAAGAACGCAAAGGGCCCTGTCATAAACAAGCAGAACAGAGACAGAGTCTTGAAAATGGTTGCTGCCGTTGTTGTGGCCTTTTTAATCTGCTGGCTGCCTTTCCATGTTCTGACCTTCTTGGATGCCCTTACCAGAATGAATATCATTAGTAATTGCAAAATTGTAACAGCTATTGAGACAGCGATGCCATTTACCATCTGCATGGGATTTTCAAACAGCTGCATTAATCCACTATTGTATTGCTTTGTTGGAAATCAATTCAGAGAGAATTTCAGGCATTTATTCGACTTTAGTATTTCCCAGCACATCAGCAGCAGGCAAAGCTCTTCAAGAAAGGAAAGTGTCTCTAAAGAAGCAGAACAAGCTGGACTGTGAGGGAATCTGAATGCACGACTGTTTGACATTGTCTATGGCAGTGCTTTTCAACAGGGGCTCCAAGGAACCCTTGGGTTCCCCGGGCATCCCTAACGGGTTCCCTGACATGTTCAGGTCATTTGAAAATTGGACCAAATACAGAATAATTTACAAAGCATCTGATCTCAGATGCTATTAGAGAGGGTTGGGGTTCCTTACAATGCATCTGATCTCAGAGTTGCTATTAGAGGGTTGGGGTTCCACAGAATTACACATAGGGTTCCTTAACCAAAAAAGTTTGGAAACCACTGGTCTACCAGTGATCAACCAATGAGAATAGTGTCTGCCTATAGCTAACACTAATATATATATATATATATATATATATATATTATATATATATATATATATATATATATATATATATATATATATATATATATATATATTAGTGTTAGCTATAGGCAGACACTATTCTCATTGTTTGATCATATGGAATTAATATGTACAATGCTCTTCTAGCAATGTTGCCATTGAAATTAATCTTGGATATCTGCAGGTTGCAATGCATTCTATTGGAGTGACTGTAAATCCCATATTGTCCTCTATATATCATACAAGTCTTAGTAAAGCAGAATGTAGTGCAACCTTCAATGAATGTTATTATATGTATACTGTCATGTACTTTATATAATGTAACATGTATCCCATTGCTTATCTTTAGATAAACGTTTTGAATATGCAAATACATCTACATCCTATTACCTCACAAGTTATATTTACAATATTTGTAAAAGTTAAATGTGAAATAAACCTTGTACATATGTTTGTCAGAATGCAGATTTTTAGATTGAAAACCCCTAAACCAGAGGTTCCTAACTCCAGTCCCCAAGGACCAGTAACAGTGCAGGTTTTATGTATACCCCGGCTTGAGCACAGGTGGTTCAGTCAAAATGATTGGGCCACCTGTGCTAATGTGAGGATAACCTTAAAACCTGCACTGGTAGTGCTCCTTGAGGACTAGAGTTGGGAACCTCTGCACCTAGAACCATTTAAGCACCTATACCTGAAGTTGTATCCGTATAGTTTTTGAGGAGTACAACCTGTCTGAAATCGAAATTCATGAGAGCAACTAGACCTTGTTTTTTATTTACTCAAATAGAATAACTGAACTTCTTTGTAACCTAAGACTTCACCATATAATTCAAGCAGATCATATTGTCTGTTGTTACCACGTAAGTGTCTGTGCAAGAAAAATCAGGGAAATGTGGCCACACAATATAAGGATCATCCTTACAAAGGGGTTCTAGTAATAGCTAACGACCGTTACGATATGCCAGAATATCTCCGTCTTTAACAAAATTCGCCTATCATTGTATGCGGGTCCTTGTGTCATACCGTAAACATGTCCAGTCATATGTTTTAGTTGATGCTTTACTGTAATATCCTAACACAAAAGTTTACAATGTTAGCACTATGCAATAATATTTGTTTCTAATAAACACATTTTTATATATATATTTTTTTTTTCTTGTTGATAAAAAAAAATCAATGCTATTTGTAAATGGTTTTAACTAATCCAAATAAAGGGGAGCGTTTTATAAATAGCACAATACATTATGATATATGTATTTTATTACTTGTGATCCCTATGGATTCATTGATGGTAAAAATCACTGAATTAAAGCGTTGTGTTTTCTAGTGACTTGCACTGCAGTGAATATGCCTGTATGTTCTATTCTGTTTATTTCCTCCACAATACTTACTTATTATTTCATGTAAATCCACTGCCTGATTTGTATGTCTTTCAAAACCTAAATTTACTGAGCTAAATGTTTTTAGGGAAAGAAAATGTTTGCAAAATATGGGTGTGAGATTTTTCTTGGGGGGATGGGGGGGAGGATGTGGCGTGGGCTGTTGCAGAGGCCCTGTGCCCTTCCTCAAGGCATTTAAATTACATGCCGGGGGGGGGGGGGGGGGGGGATCGCGTGAGGCCTCTGTAACTCAACTTACCACGATTCAGAAGGCTGGTGTGACGCGGCGTCAAATGATGCTGCAGGGTCATGTGATGTGACGTTACATGCCCGTCTCCATGGCAATGCGGCATCGACGTGACGTCACATGTCTCAGCGGCGTCATTTGATGCCGGCAAAAGAGGTGAGGGGGGCGTGAGCACTGGGGGGAGCTGGCGGGGGGGGGGGGGGGGGAGGGTGCAGCTCCAATAGTTTGCACACCCCTTGTGTGTAAGACACAGGGTACATCAGTTCCAAGCACCTCATGAATATTAGAAAATATCTGGTGCCAAAATTCGGAAATTATTGGGGCATTCGCACCAGACATGGGTCTCTATCTACAACTCCTCCAGCACCTATTGGGAACGTTCTGAAACGTTGTATGATGTAACCTCAATGTAACCATAAACCTACGTATACCAATGTATCAATGACTTTGCTCCAGTTATTGCACCGTGTGAGTCAGCTTGCTTTTTGAGATGCTTCAAAAGGAGGAGATGGTGAAAAGCTACATGACTTCAATCTGCATCGAAAAATTCCGCCGACTCTGAGGTGACTTTCTTGATTAAAAATCTTCCCCTGATGTAGGAAGCGGGAGTACAGATGCACTGGAGGAAAGTGCCCCAAATGTGTTAGCAAATATTTTTTTTATTTCACGTTTTTGGGAAATATTTTGCCAAGCCTCACAGAGCTAATAAATGCTAACATGCAGCAGGGATTGGAAAAAATGTCCCATGACCGAGGAAACGAGACCCTGAAAATGGGATTTTGAGGGAGGATCTCGGTTCCTCTCCTCTGCGCTATAAGCCCCATTTCAGGGGCTGGATTTCTCAGTTTTACAAAAAAAAAAAAAAAAAAATAAGTTTTGTGAAATTTCCCACTACAAAAATGGGTCAATTGTGCATTATTCGTGAATTTGGCCCCAAAATATGTACATCTTTAATCTGGAGCAACAAGCCTGGTACGTACAAGTATGACACGATTGTGAAATTAAAATTGATGCAGTGCATTGAAACATGTTTCCCTATGCGTTGAGACGTAGACCCCAGTTACGCTTGATTTTGATCAAATAATATATTTAATTTAGTTTTAATTTGTCTACCCCTATGTGCCATATATGGTCTATTCCTTAATCCTTTCACTGCAAAGGGTACAGGAATGGAAATCACTTTTTTTCCCCCCAACAAAAGTTTTTATTGGGTGCATGGTACAGACATATCACAATCTAACAACACGTTGTCTTACAATTCGATATCCACGACACTTCATTTTCCATCAAAATGATGGAAACCACTTTTTACCATTGGTCGTCATTTCATCACACGGAAAAAAAACCACTCCAGGATTCTTATTTTTCTAGCCTCCTGGCTGCAACTAATAGTACAGAATTGGCCACCTAAACCCAATGTGGTCATGTAGCATGTTCAAATATTACCTTGGATGTACATAGCATATTTTATACTGTTCTGTCTGGGTGTTAGTCATGTATCAGAAGGGGTTTGTCTACCAAAAGAACCAAATCACAAGGCAGAAGAAGTATGATATGTTTTTTATACACTCCGCTTAGCCCAGTTTTTAAGTGGTGTAATATGGAACATATCACGTTACGGTGTTGACCAGATTATTTTGGCTCGTAATCAGGCAGAATGCAGAGGTTTAAACAAAGTTTTATTTTGTCTGGAGCCAACAGGGAACAAAAGCATAGAAAGAGCAGTAACTCGTTAAAACGGGGAATACAGGAGACTCCTAGCTCACTCGATCAGTCTATTCCTGTATATCCCTGTAACTGGGGATGACTTACCTAGCAGCAGCCAATCAGGATGGAGGAAAACAGAGCCACCTAGCAAATGCCCTGCTCTGGGACATCGGAGAAACCTCGTGCAGCCTTTTGATCCTCCCACGAAACCCCAAGGTGCCACGGAACCCCGGTTGGGAAACACTCCAACAGGACAATAAGAAACTGTATTTATTTAGTATAGGTGTGTAGTGAAATTGAGATTTCCTTGACGGGGTTAGATGGCTTGAATCATTTTTTTTGATCAAAAGATGCAACTCAATGGCTTCTTTATTAGGTTTAAGATCAAAATGTAGGAATGGCCCTATGAAATTGCAAGTCATTTTGGAAGGAGCGCAGGAATTGTGCATTTGTTTTCCTTAAAAAAAAAAAAAAGACGGGTTGTGTGTTCCGAGCACGCGCGTTCTAAGTGAAACTTCTTTGTGTTTTGTCACTGAAATTGTATTTTGATGTTCTGCTTGCTTGCCTGCCTGATTGCATTTTCGTCTGCATGAACGACTTGGAGTGCTGTGTGACTTTTGAGCCAGAGGGGCGCACGCGCGCGATCATGCACACGCCTGATTGTGACGCATTTTTGTCTCCATGAAGGAGTTTTAGTCCTATGAGAACTTAGGTAGGTGCCAGCAAAGAAGTTTCACTTCAGAATGATCACTAACTGTTTAATTACTATCTACATAGGACATCCCGACTTTATAGTTCATGGGGCAAGACATTTAGGGGTCTATTTACAGGTACATAAGTCATCTAGCTGCAAAACGGGGAAAACTACTGCAAATAACAGTACTGGAAATAATCCCATTTGTAGGTATTTCATAATGTCCATAAAGTTTTTCACGGGTCTCCTCTTTTGGGGGCTTCTGTATACTTGTGTTGTTACCAGCACCTATACTTGTCATGTTTCCTGATTAAGCAGAGGTAGAAATAGAGATATTAATCTGGCTACCCCGAGAGGAGGAATAAAGAGATATCAAATATTTCTTCATATGTCTTATGGGGTCACCTTTACTACATTTTCCATTTGTGTCCATTTACCTCTCTCTGACTTATTCAACAGTTGTATCACTTTAAAGCTGCAGTTCAGTCTTTTTTTTTTTTTTTTTTTAATTTTCTTCTTCAATAGTATCATTTGGGCAATCTCTAATTACCTAAAGAACTGCATAGCTGTCGGTCAATTCGTTCTCCGTCTATTGATCGACAGAGTTTGGTGACATCTTTAAATATGGGGAATGGAAATCGTTGCTATAGGAACAAGCATGCTTTTAAAAATAGAATACAAGAAAATTGGTCTTTCAAAGTTGTTGTTTTTTAAAACAGAAAATGCTAAAAGTATTTTTTCTTACTACAGAACTGATTTATTAAAAAAAAAACACACATGCAGGATATTGCCTGAACTGCAGCTTTAAGCAATGTAGTTTCTTCAGTGGTTTAGTAAAGTGGACATAACGAGTTAAAGATAGAAGAGTAGGCAGGTGGCCTCAATTCCAGTCCTCAAGAACCCCCAACAGGTCAGGTTTTTGGGGGATATCTCAGCTTCAGCATACGTGGCTCAATCAGTGGCTTAGTCAACTGAGCCACTGATTGCGTCACCTGTGCTGAAGCTAAGGAAAAAAACCTGACCTGTTAGTGGTTTTGAGGAATGTTGTTGGGAATAGCGCGAGGCCTCTGTAAGCGCCGCGCCCCCCCAGTTTGCGCACCTCTGATATAGACAGAAGACAGACGAAAACATGTAGCTGAATAAGTGACGTCCCGTATAGTGAGTAATTTGTGCACGACATCACAGAAATGTGATGTCACAAAGGGCTAACTGCATATACTGTATACTACTCACAGTATTCCAGAACTTTCTGATGTCCTCCAGAAGGTTTTACATGCAGACTACTGGACCACCAGCATCCACTGAGGGTCAGATTACAGACAACGAAGCTACATGGGTATCAGCGCTACTGCTATGGAGCGTCATGGCACTGATTCTTGGAGCCATCTTTTTGAAGAAGGGCATATTTTTCAAGGTGATCAGTGTATAGAGGAGTCAGCTTAGTGTCATTGGGATGTAGCCACCAGCAGTGGAAGACACTGTGCTGACATTACGCATTGATGGCTTAACTCAATTACTTTCCTTGTATGCTATGTAACATACAACCAACTCCCCCAAAATATTAAACAACAGCAGGGTCGGAACAAGTGGACAGTGGGACCTGGGGGTTAAAACGTCCGGGGGCCTCCGGCCCTTTCTGATGCTTTTCCCCATAGTGCGCCACTTCAGAGCTATGAATTTTGGGACGAAATATGTTTCCTGTTCGGCTGTGATTGACAGCAGTGGAAAGTCATGTCCCAGAATCCTTAGTGGCAGCGATGCTGCTGCATTACAAGGGCCATCTCCTGACGTTTGAGCTGATCTGCATACATCCCATGCTGTACACTACTGCTGCTATAGAAGATCCTGACCCCTTTCTACCAGTTGTGTAGATCAATGCGGTTTATTATCTGACCTGCTGTAAGTAGGCACTGCTACAGAGCCAAGATTCGTTTGTTCTATCCAGATTGTTTTGATTTGCTGCACTATTATATGTTCTTTATTTTTTATGGTGTATCCCTGCTATCTTCGCTCCCTTCCCACCTTGGACAAGCTAGCATTACAAGGGCCACCAGGAAAATGTAGAAAATTATTTAAAAACCTATTAGCCATGGGCACCGGAGCCGTGGACCAGCTATACTTCTGCTACCTTATTTTTTCTTACAGTTTATCACATTACATAGTGTGACATTAGTTTAAATGTAAACTTTACAGATGTATGGTACATTAGGTCATAGGGTAATGTATGAAGTATAGCATTAGGATATATATATATATATATATATATATATATATATATATATAGTGAAAGGAAAGGTGGTGAAGTTGTGGATGGGAGGTACAAAAACCCTGCATTTGCAAATTATACCTATCCTTACTAAGGGTTAATGGCCAGGGAGTGTTTTCCAAAAGAAGCCAGGTGCAGATCACCTGGCCTTAATGAACAGAGTGTAAGAAAGGGCAGGCTGGATCAGTTCTCCCCTCTCCCCAGCTGAGAGCTGGATGCTACAGACAGGCACTGGCCTGCAACAGCTATTACTTATTTATGATATTTGTTTTATTGTTTGGTGAGTGGGATCCACCCAAAGATAGCTAGAGAATTGCTGTCTAGTTAATGCTCAGATAGAGCTAGGATTTATTTTGGATTCTTTTGGTTTGCCTTGATTTTGTCTGCTGGAGTGACAAAGAAAATAAAGCCTTTAAACCAGATCTGGATGGTCCTGTAACTGTGCTTACCTTAAAAGACAGTGGGTTTTAAGATTCCCAGACAAGAACCCTACAGACAAAAAAGGGTATTTTGTCACTATATATATTTTAAATATTAAAATGTTAATATATTCTGATATACATTATGGAACAGTTTCCTTCAGAATCTTTACAAATAAGCAATAAGCACTTAATAGAAGAGATATTTTGAAAAATCTCCGTGTTTGTATGAATTATTACACACAATTCTGCTATATATATATCTATATCTATATCTATATCTATATCTATATCTATATATATATATATGCAAATATAGCTGTATGCTCATCTGCATGTCTTAGGCAGGTCTGCAACCCCGCCTTTCCCCATTATCACCCAGCATACAGCACTTCCACTACAGCAAGGGATTCTGGGAAATGACATGCAAATGAGCACACAGTGTCACTTTTTGCCTCAATAACCATTTTTAACATGGTTCCCTATAGGCTTAAGCTTGCTGCATGGTCACAGCTTTGAGCACAGCCAGGGTTAAGGTGCATACCCAGAAAACCACCCACCTATATATCTATATAGATATAGATATATATATAGCAGAATTGTGTGTAATAATTCATACAAACACGGAGATTTTTCAAAATATCTCTTCTATTAAGTGCTTATTGCTTATTTGTAAAGATTCTATATATAGATATAGATATATATATATATATACACACACTATAAACCAGGGGTGCATAAACTTGCCTTGCGCCCCCCTGCCGGCTCTCCCCCCCTGCTCGCGCCTCCATTATCTGGTCTGAAGCATCAAATGACGCTGCGGGGTCATGTGACATCACATCATGTTACCTCGCGGCGGCGGCGTCAAATGATGCAGCGGGACCATGTGTCATCACGGCACGTGACCCGAAGCCAACTGAATCACAGTAAGTTGAGGTTGCAGAGGCCTTGCACAGTCCCCCGGCATTTAATTTAAATGCTAGGGGAAGAGTGCGGGGGCCTCTGCAATCGCCTCACTACCCCCAAAAATATGGAGCGGCGGGTCACGCCCCCAGTTTGCGCACCCCTGCTATAAACTAATAATACCTTCTAATTCTCTGCATTACCATTATTTGCCGGATCTTACTTAACCGCAATCATTCTCTTTGCGACAGGATGAAAATATGGCAGTTATACCCAAAGAAGGCTCAGATCAGGCAAAACTAAGCCACGAGATGTTTCTTTCCGTGAGTGGTCTTTCAAAGGAAAACTTAAGTGAGATTCAGAGCGCCATTGCCGTGCAGAAGAGAATACTGGTTAACCTTAGGACCATAGAATATAAACTGGCACGGCTGGAATTATTTTGGTCTAGAAAAGGAATATCCTCTGCAAAGAACCTGTATCAGAAAAGCGTGCCCCTGTCCGAATTCGGGCTTCTCGAAGGTAGCAGAAAGAAATAAACTATTACATTATGTTGTATGTTTCTTTACGATTTCATCTGTTTAATACATTTGTGATTAGTTATAATAGATTATAATACATGATGTATTCTTGGCTTGCTGGTGAAGATTTATTGTACTAAATTATGTTCCAATGATATACATGATGTTATTGGAAAACAAAGGACCGTTTTGTTATTGGATGTGCATCCTAAGCATTATTAGCATCATTTGTGTCAATATATCTATATCTATATCATCTCAAACCAGAAACAGGGAACGCACAAAACAAAATAAAAAATAAAGGTAAGGGGATGGTGCATACTGTCCAAAAAGATACAGAAAAAGGGAAAAAAAGGGACAGGCACTCCTATATGCAAAAAAGTGAAATTTATTGACTCAACGTTTCGGTCCCCACTAGGATCTCTCTCACTCTCTCCATATTCAGTGGGTGTGAAAGCTGATAATAGAAGATACATAAATATTAAAATGTTAATATATTCTGATATACATTATGGAACAGTTTCCTGAAGAGATATTTTGAAAAATCTCCCTGTTTGTACGAATTATTGCACACAATTCGGCTCAGGCGGTATGGGAAATCTTGTATGGTTTAACACACATGTCCATAATAGCTGAGGAATAGCTGAATAACAAGAAGAATTTATATCACTGACCCGAAGACTAACCATAACACCGAGGACAACAGCGCGTAATGGAAAGCTTGTGTTGAATAATAATAGCAGCATGTTCTTGTATGGTGCTTTACAGAGACATTTTGCAGGCACGGGTCCCTGCTCTGTGGAGCTTACAATCTGTTTTGGTGCCTGAGGCACAGGGAGATAAAGTGACTTGCCCAAGGTCACAAGGAGCAGACACTGGGAATTAAACCATGTTCCCCTGCTTCACACTCTGTGCCAGTCAATGTCTTTACTCACTGAGCCATTCCTTCTCCTATGAAGCTATATTATTGTTACAGCTCGTCAGGGTGAACAGTAATCGTGTATACGTCTGTCATGGCCACCTGAGATTAGTGAACTGGGACTCGTGAAGGCGTTCCAGCTGTCTCCTGCCTCAAACAGATCAAGCATGGCCTCCTCCCATTCAACATGTCTGACCCAGTACCAATATGGAACCCTGAGCCCAGTACCAATATGGAACCCTGGGCCCAGACATTAATCTTCCTGTATGCTATATCACTGCCATTTTGATGTAAAATGGAGTTAAAAATACGATTAATCTAATTTTCATCCATTTTGTGTGTAGCTAAACGTCCTTTTCCATGTTGTCTTTTCCTCACGGAGTCATTGAGTCCCAATTACGGATTTATATCCCACCCACAGTATTTAGTAGAAGATCCAAGAACAAAGCTATCTGGTTGTACAAGAGATTGTTTGAACATTTTTTTTTTCATAGGGTTTATTTAAATTATAATCCATGTGCAGTACATTTTTTTTTATATATATATAAAAAATAGAATTGAATGCGTTCAGTCACATTTAAATGAGGAGTTATCAAAACCTTGAATGGTTGGTATTTCCATCCCCGTGTTATCCTTTATATGCTGGTATCTCTCACCACGATTTTGTGCCAGAGCCGGACCCCAGCTTTCACTTGGTGTGCAACATGTCACAAGGCGCTGTAAATGCCGAAATAAAAATGATTGTCTTCTTTATGCATGTACACACAAAACCAATGGAAGCAGACATTAATAATGATGTGTAATATATTTAATGATACTCAAAATAACCCTACTGTGTCTATGACCTTTCCGACACATGCATTAAGGGCATTCAAGTCAACAGGAGTTAACACCGGAACGGGTGCGCTGACCCATATCGGCACTTGATCCATGTACCACTTTTTGTCCATTATTAAAATATTTATTAACTCAAAGTGTATGATAATGTTGACGCAATAGAAAATATTACGGCCCATATTTGCTAAGCGGCGCTATGCCTAAAGAGCCTTCCAGCTCTAGAAGACACCTTGAACCATATACTGTATACTAAGCAGTTTTCTGCCATAAGACAGCTTACAGTGCTGTACATATTCTACAAAGAAAAAAAAATAAATATATATATATACTGTGTATATATATATATAAATATATATTTGAAATGGTTTTGCAGTTATTAAAAATTAGGAAACCACTGATCTAGGCAGCTTAACGGGTCAATTCGCCACATCAAGGGCGGCGAAGAATAAGCGGGCCATTGATCAGCGCTCTTCTGAGTTTATTGAATTGCATGGGCATTCCTAATTTGGTGTACAATGCTTATTTACATATAGATTAGTCTATATGGGAACAGTCACACTCCCCTTAATGCAACCACTTGAGCATGAGTTCTTGCAGGGATATTTTCAACATTATGTTGAAACCGTCTTCACGTTTGTGGTGATTCAAGCTCGCCTTCTGCATTGATGGAAATAACTGAAGGGTGGCCCCAGGACAAGATGATATTTTTTTGACCAGGGGCATCTCGGAGCCTGAAAGATCCTGCTCCTTTATCCTCTAAAGAGCCCAGCGGGCGCCTTAACCTTAAGGTTGCTGCACCAATGGCTCCTTTCTTTAGTTTATTGAATCAGGGCCTCTGTGCATTCCTGTTTGTAAATACATTGATTATTCCGGAAACCTGAAGGGTCTTATGGTCCACAGGGATAGGTTTGAGAACATCTGCTGAAGGTTCTTGATGACTATCTTTAGGCCTTTACATTTTGTAATGGGTTTAAAGTGTTGAGTTAACATCAGATGCCCTAAATACCAATGGCTTCTTTTACTGCTATTATTGCACAATTCTTAACAACGTTTTTTTCAACATTGATGAGCCTGAAACAATATAAGAAATGACAATATAGATTATTCTCACCTGCCATAGAGATCCTTGAGCTTGTACAAGTTTGATAACGGCCACGATAGGAATCCATAGGATGCAGAAAATAACCATGAGCCATCCCAGTACAATTCCCCATGAAGGATATTCTGCTGAATCATATTTAGGTGGAGTAAATTTTACCAAAGACCATATTAAAATTGCCTGCAAGAAAAAAAAATCTATATTATAAAACTAATTTTAGCTATTTTTCTTAATTCTAACATTGTATTTTGAGAAAATAAACAGTTGAAATATTTTCATTGTTTAACCCTTTGAGTGGAGGAGGGGTTGCGGTACCTGAGGTAACGGCCCCCTCCGGCACAGTGCGGTCAGGTGACTGCTTTCAATAGCGGTCATGTGACCGCGGCAGCCATTTTCCAGGAAACGGTAGGAGGAGTCGTCCCCCGTTTCACTACTGGGTAGATAGTGTCCTGTGCTCCACGGGAACATGGGACGCGATCAAAGCAGGAAAAACAAACCTCTTTGGGCGGGACGTAGTCATTACCCTCCCATGACTTAGTGACTGTGCCCCGGGGCAACAAAGGGTTAATAGCTGACCATCACATTAAAAGATACTGAAAAGTCGCTCTTCATCCATCACAATCTGCAGTGCTACCTCTGGTGTGTTACATGTGTGAAGCTCGTATTAGCATTAGCGCTCATATTTTGATCACAGTTAAGGGATTCATACAGTATATTGGAAAATGAACCAAAACATTAACAAATGGCAAACGTGACCCTGCAAATTGTAGTATTGCAATCCCATCCTATGTACTCAGTCCTGCTCATTGCATTCCCATCCTGCGTACGCAATACCAGCCAGCAGCCCATCCCTGTGTGTCATTCATCCCGTTTTTATGGACTGGCTGAGGTGGATACATTGAAAACCTGTTATCAATGAGGTGACTGGCTACTTTGTGAATGAATAATCGGTGATATTGGAAAGAAAGGAACATACTGTACTGTAGGATGGAAAAGGAATACAGGCACTGTATCTCACACACAACTATGTAGGGAAATACCTGCCAACCAACTAGTGTGATAACGATCCTGTGACTATCCCAGATTTGTATTCCCATTTGTTGGTGTGTTGTCATCTTTGCTATAATAGAGTATAGCCCAAAAAGAGACTGATCATGATTTTTTTACCTCTATCATGTAGTTGACTTGGTGCCAGTTGAGCAGGTACTGCATGTATGAGAGAATTTCTGTACATCAGTGAAACTTACTGTTAGAAGCACAGGTGAAATAAAGTACCAACAAGCTCTCCACCATAGCCAGAAGATCCAGTGCTTCTTTCCAAGCATCATTTCTATATCCTCAATTATTCTATTGCCGCCTGTAAGGTCAAAATATAAGGTGAGTTAGTTGTATGTGGCATAATCAAAACACTGGTCCAATTGGCTAGAAGAAAGCCTGTCATTTATAATTCTGTTGATAAGAAATTTTACAATTTGTTGTTGTCCTTGAAACGTCAACTTCATCACATTAACTATAACGATGAACAATTTTAATATTTATATTCACCAAATTAGAGATCTGGTAAAAAGATATAATATCCATTCTCTCATCAAAAATTAGGTTTGTGTCCTGTGAATGAAATTATTAAGCACAAATAATCCTTTTAACATCCCCGATATTATTTTCTTGGTGGCCACCTACCATAAATCCAGATAACTGCTACCAACTCCAACACAGCTGCAAATAAAAGAGCCCATCCACCACAGAAGTAATCAATCAGAGTCACCCAGTATATACCTGCCTTTGAATGAAAAAAATAGTCACGTTTCTACAGTTCCATGGGGATAAGTATAAAGCTTCAGAATACATTCAACAATACATTAAACTAATCGTATAATTCGTTTCATTCCAAGCTTCCAAGCTTCTCCCTTCCCAATCATTGTCTCACTTTGCAAGTCAGAAACAAATATCCAACAAATACCA
The DNA here is from genome assembly GCF_040206685.1 of Ascaphus truei. Classification (NCBI taxonomy): domain Eukaryota; kingdom Metazoa; phylum Chordata; class Amphibia; order Anura; family Ascaphidae; genus Ascaphus; species Ascaphus truei. The sequence continues at coordinate 34,521,147 of NC_134498.1, forward strand.
CTGAAATAGAAAACTCTTCCATGAATGATTAACCCCAGGGTACTCAATTTTCCCCTTGGGATTAAAGGAGTAAGACATTGTTTTTTTAAAAACAAACATTGCAGGATTCAATTATTTGAGGAAAAGCTATAATTGTATTTGATTACACACAAAAAATATTCACCAATTTCACCAAAAAAAAACATACAATAAAGCTCCCCAGCGAACACAGTATTTTGTTTGGAATCATGAATGAATAATGGAGATGGTAACTGTCCTAATATTGAAAGAGAAGGAAGTCGGTACATTTGATGTACAATCCTAATACATATTCTTTGACAAAAGAGCTTCAACTAAGTCTTTTGTCTGCTCTGTCTCCATCTGTATTACGTGTTCAACCTCTAATTGTATCACATTTTAATTCCGTTTTGATGAAACCCTAATTAGTGATTTAAACACTTGAAAAACACCAAAAAATGCAGATAACTCTCTACCCTTGAAAACAAATAATGTACCAGTAATATTGTACCTGGGTGACACATGGGAGTCCAAGCAGAAATAACACAGCGCAGCATGCAGCAGTTATAGGGATCCTCATCCTTTTCATTGCTCGGGGAAAGGCATCTTGTATGGATGTTGTAATAGTTTCTACAGACATTGCAAAATAATAATACATGCAAGTTAGACTGCAGGCTCTTCAGAGCAGGGACTGCTTTTCCAAAAATGGCTACTTTTATGTGTGAAGCATTGATTAATAATAATAATAGTTTGTTCTTGTATAGCGCTGCTAGTTTTACGCAGCGCATTACAGAGACATTTTGCAGGCACAGATCCCTGCCCCGTGGAGCTTACAATCTATGTTTTTGGTGCCTGAGGCACAGGGAGATAAAGTGACTTGCCCAAGGTCACAAGGAGCCAACACCGGGAATCGAACCAGGTTCCCCTGCTTCAAACTCAGTGCCAGAGTCAGTCTTTCAGCTTAATTTGTTTATTCCTTAATTCCTATTATGTCGTGTATTACTGCTGTGATACGCTATGTACATGGATGGCGTTATATAATTAAAGATATACTGTACATACATACGTTTTGTTTAGCCCAGGGAAATAGTGTATACATCAAAGGCATTTCTGAATTTCTGAATCCAGATGACTTATGGACTAATATGTAATTATTGCATGTTTGTTCAACATGTTTTGTATTAGGTCAATGGAAAATTCTTAGAAGAAGGGACTCAGGGCTGGGACCCGCTGCGCCCGGCGGCGCGGGCGGCCGCGTGAGCGTTCCCCACCAGCAGGGGAATCCTCCCGAGCCAGTCCCAGTCCCCCCTCGCTGACCGCTCACTACGCACTGTGACGCGTCAGCCGCCACGGGATTCAAGAAAATGGTGATCCCGAGCGGCAACGCGTCACGTGGTGCGCTGATGAGCCAATCAGCGGTGGGGGCGGGAGCGGGAGCTGTCAGGAAGCAAGGTAGGAGGGGTGTGTGTGTGTGCTTTTTACCTTCCAGAAGCAGCCCGTGGAGGGAGGGGGGGAGTAGCGGGTCCCTCCGCTCAAGCCACGCCCCTCTCTCATTCAAGCCTCCCACTCCCACCCACCTCCCGCTCCCTACAGACCGCATATCGCGGTCTGTGTCTGTCAGCGCCCCGCCTGTCTGCAGTGCGGGCGCGCTGACTGAGGGAGTGGGGCCTTAGCCTTACTGTACTGTATCTCACTCCCATGTGCATGCTTCATTGGGAAATGTGTGTGTTTTACATACAGGAAGATGTGTTCTCTTCCCTAAAATGAGCCTAGAAGGATCAAAAGTTACCGGGGATGCCCCACTAACAAAACCTCTATTAAACTGGAATAGTTTGGGCAAAATGAAATGTAAAGTGAAACATACCTATCATAGCAAACTGCGAGTCAAGTCCCAGAGTCAAGAGCATGCAGAAGAATAGTATAGACCACAGAGGAGCGACCGGAAGCGTTGACAAAGCATCAGGATAGGCAATAAAGGCCAACGCAAACCCTAGAAGACAAGATTTCATTGTCATCCTGGTGCATTCATAACAGCTACCAGAGTTTAAGATGTGGTTTGGACTCTTCTGCGGGGCCATGATAAATATCCTGTTTGTTAGAGACAATGGGGGTTATGCACTAAGCAGTGATAAGTGGGTTTTCTGGGTGCTATGCACAAAGCAGTGATAAGTGCTTTTAAGTGAGATAACTGCTTTTATAGCGTGATACTGCCTGCTGTGAGATTCACAAAGCAGTGATAACAGTGCAGTATCGTGCTATAATGGCTACTTAAAAGCACCTATCACTGCTTTGTGAATCTCACAGCAGGCAGTATCACGCTATAATATTTATTTATTTATAAAATATTTTACCAGGAAGTAATACATTGAGAGTTACCTCTCGTTTTCAAGTATGTCCTGAGCACAGAGTAAAACAAATAGTACATGGTTACAAATACAGTTGCATAAATGAACAGGGTATACATTATATACAAGACATTGCATGCACAGTTAAAGAAAATATATATTATGGGCGTATGAAACAGTTACAGACCAGATTAAAGTGTGAGACAGCCTTAGATTTGAAAGAACTTAAACTGGTGGTGGATATGAGAGTCTCTGGTAGGTTGTTCCAGTTTTGGGGTGCACGGTAGGAGAAGGAGGAACGTCCGGATACTTTGTTGAGCCTTGGGACCATGAACAGTCTTTTGGAGTCTGATCTCAGGTGATAATGGCTTTTTATCTTACTTAAAAGCACTTATCACTGCTTAGTGCATAACCCCCAATGTCCCATTCGTGGAATAGCAGTGTTACCTTCATTTACCACCTTTGAAACAGGTTTTCCTGACACGAAAGCCATGTGTCCGAGGATTGAGAAGATGGCGAATCCTGCCAGCACACTGGTGAGGCAATTTACGATGCAAACCACAATGGAATCCATGTAGCAGTTGTTGTGGAATTTGTTGTAAGAGGAAAGCGCTATCAGTCCGCCCCATGCCGTGGAGAGTGAATAAAAGATTTGGGTAGCAGCATCTTTCCAGACCTAAGGAAGAAAGTTTCCTTCGTGATGACACAGTCATATATTTCAAAGGGAAATGAGACATTGTGGTTGTGTACGTTGTGCATGTTGCAGCTCCCACACATTGGAAACACTTTTCGCTACTCTCCTCTGTGGAAATCTCTTCTATGAGCATTCGCTATGTGTCCTTATTGAAACCTAGATCTTACTTTAGGCAAATGATAATGTCACATATTGGAGAGCCCCAGCATTTAGGAAGGATAGATTGAGGAGTTAGGGCTTGTATCAGGGACAGGGGAGGAGGGGATGCTTCGTTCTAACTATGAATGTAGTGTAAAACTTCCTAGAATTGAATTGAGGTGCCACCTGAGGATCAAAATGCAAATAGCTAGGGAATAGGTAGAGAGAGAAGAGAATAGGGATCCTCTTTGTTGGTGCACACTCTAAAAAGGAAGGAAGGTGGCGATATACAGCTGCAACTGCTTGTTGTAGACTCCTTGTCTTGAGAATTCTGCACTAAAACACATCCAATGCTGCAAGATTTCTGCAGCCAGACTAATGGCCCATCGGATTAACACAGCGGGGGTCCTTGCATTTGAATGGGACTCGTGTTGTGTTTCTGTAAATCAACTATGGAGTTATGCTTAAACTATACATAGTTTTGTGGGGAGTGGTCAGACAAAGGGTGTGCACGTGGGGCTCTGACCATGAGGGTCTAAGTGAGTGCTCTTCCACAGGTGGTCCCCAATAAGTGCTCTTCCATAGATGGCCTACCTCTAGGTCAACTCCATTCCTCAAGACCCCCCAACAGGTCAGATTTTAATGATATCCCAGCTTCAGGACAGGTGGCTCAATAAGTGGCTGTGCTGAAGGGATATTCGTAAAACCTGAGCTGTTGGGGGGGGGGGGGGGGTCTTGAGGTTCTGAAGTTGAACACCCATGATCTATGTAACTAAGGCGGCAGTTCTTCCTCTAAGCATATGACAAAATGGGAGAGGCAGGTGGCAATGTTTTACTTTAATTATACATTCTTGTATCTCCGACCTACCTTTTTAGACTACGTTCTGGGTTCTTGCAGCAGGTGTTTGAGCTTCCAGTCTTATTTACCAAGCAACCTCAGTAACAGTAACCCACAAGGTAGAACAACAACATAAAGCAGTAGTTCATGATTTTTTTTTAAAGAAGTGATGGGTAGGGCCAGGAGATGCCCCAGGAACTGAACCTCGTTCCTTTCAGCTCTAGACACACCCAGGTTCCTGAGATACATACAGAGATGGTACTTCCACATATTTAATTCCCCTGTATCACGCTGGCCTATTAGAAGCCACAACAGGTGACGTTGCTTCCTATTGACTACGTACATGAAACTGCCATCTTGTCCCCATTGGATGGGACGGCACCTTTCCAAGTATGTATCTCGGAAACCTGCTGCTTGATGCGTCAAAAACATATTGCAAGGTATAAAATCTTACGTTACCGTTTACCGTGTGATGCATTTTACAAACTCACATCTCCGTCACTGAGTTTGGAAATGTCAGACTGTCTTCCAATGTAGAATTCAATTCCATCGATTGCCCCCTCCAAGGTTGCACCCCTGACAAGAAGGATGATTAGGACGACATACGGGAACAGAGCTGTAAAATATACCACCTGGAAACAGAGAGGTGAACACCGTGCTTAGTCTGGCCAGCGGACTACCGTAGGGACTTGGGCCAGAATGCATTATCATGCAAATATACAGTAATTTCTTAACTATTAGTTGTGTATTAATTCAGCATACTGAAAATACCCGATTAAAACTTTGCGAATTACATTCTTATCTCATTTTTATTGAGATAAACGATCGGCCTGAGATCATTTGCCGATATTTATGTTATTGGCTAAAGCTCGCAGCACAAGAAAGAAAATATACTGAAATGTGTGCTCCATTCTCACTGTAACTGGGTGCGTAAAGAGGTGCAGTATTATAATAAGTATATTTAGCATATACCTGCTTACACAGGGCTGTCACAGGGAGTCTGAAGGTTTCTAATTCCTAGATATGTGTACAGTATGTATATATATTTTTTGTGATGATATTCTTTTTCACGGGTATCACCGTGTATGTTATGTAATGGCCTAATTAGCATTTTTATGGCGCCATGTACACATGTGGGGTAGGATTTAAAAGGGTTTGCATCACTGCTGTGTAGGTGGGCCACTATACATCTTGATACACATGCTATAAGTACCCTATTGAGAAGCACTATACATATGTTCTGAAATGCTATTTCATGCTATGTGATATATATATATATATCTATATATATCTATACCTATATCTAAATATATATATATATATATCTTTAGACTATTAGTGGTCTTGGTGTGGTGTTTGTTTTTGTTCCAACATTTATGTCAGCCCTGACATTTGGTTCACAATTATAATACCAGTGAGTTTGAGATTTAAGTGCATTTCTTATATTATATGCCACTTATTATCTATGTGTTTGGCTTTGGGATAATCAACACCTGTGCAATACTAAGTTATGCATCCTTAATGCCAGGGATATCAGTGGGTTAATTAACCACTTCCTGTCAAATTACACCCTTTCGTGACCTGTAATGTTAACAGGTTGCTATTTGAATGCTTGATACAGGGGTTGCTATATATGCACCTATATTTATCCATCATATAGGTATGCATGCCTGTATACAATAATTAGCACCCTTTCCACTACTCTCGTTATACTGGGAATTATCCCTAACATTATTTTTATTTTCACTGTACATGTTCGTGCGTCAAAGTTATATTATTAATAAAATGTTATTATTTTTGGCCAGATTTTGGCTTTTAATGGTATCTGTCTCCCCACTGCAATGGGAGCGGTTACTATAGGTCTTGTGTATCCAATTGTCTGCAAACTGTACAATTAATTGTAATCACATTTCATATATTGGATTGAGTGCAGTAAGTAGGGTTCTTTTGGGTGTTTCTGTTATCACCCTGTTTGTTCATATATTGGTCTGGCCCCTAGGCCTGCAGGAAGCAAGGATGCTGGGACCAGCTGGGACTCACACCCAGGCATAGGATTGCCACGAGGGCCACAAGCAAGCAGATATACCAGGAACTGGCATTCCTATCCTGCTGAGGGAACTACATGGAGACCCTGGGATGGATTCACCAGCAACCTATCAGATAAGGACTTTAATATTGTCATTTATATTATGTCTGGTAACTGTGTTAGCTGCCAGGCAGGTAGAGAGGGACCTGCTGTGTAGTCAGTCTCCCAAAAGGGAGTAGGGGTTTATTTTATGGTTTTGTTTTCTTAAAGGGACAGCATGTCTTATGTTTTGTTGTTGTAAGAATAAACCACTGCAGTTACAGCTTAAACCACTGTCTAAGAGTTTTACTGACCCTGCCACAATATATATATATATATATATATATATCTCTCACTAGCTGAGAAACCCGGCGTTGCCCGGGAGTTAAATTTCCCGCTCCCTTCTCTCCCCCTATTTCTGTGCTCCCCCTCTTTCTCCATCCCCCCCCAGAGGGTGGGAGGGGTGGTGGACAGGAGGGGGGGGCAGTGGACAGGACAGGAGGGGGGGCAGTGGAAGGGGGGGGACAGGGGGGGGCAGTGGACAGGAGGGGGGGCAGTGGACAGGGGGGGGGACAGTGGACAGGAGGGGGGGGCAGTGGACAGGAGGGGGGGGACAGTGGACAGGAGTCACCATTACCGCACGATTTCAACTGTGCCCCCCTCTTACCCTATAATAAATATAGCCTTCTCTGATGTTGACCTGACCTGCCTTATACTCTTAGCAGCCACCAAAAATGGAAACACAGTTTCTGTCAGTTCTACCTAGTCATCTACCATCCTAAAAGTTATATAAAAATATGGACATAAGGGACATTGACCTCAGCATTGTTGAACCCTCTGGCAGAGTAGGTTAAAGGCATTTCTCTCCATCCATGTTACCTTTCCAGAAGACCTTATTCCTTTAGCTAATGCTGCGCCCACTATAATCCATGCCAGCAGTAGACAGAGAGCCATGTACCAAACCACCTGCCCTGTCTCCGCAAATCCACTGGAACGTCTGAGGGCCACTTTACTGAAAGAAAAAAAAAATCAAAGCATCCTCTTTAATGGTTCAGTCCAAGCGGCATTTAATTTTGTTAACATTTTTTATAATAGGTTTGAAGCAGGTTGTCTCTGGAGCTAAACCACGTGGATTTCTGCTCCAGGGACCCCCTGCCCCCCTCAGATACTTACCTTTCATAGGTAAAAGTAAAAATCCCCTTTTCCCAATCTGCTCAATATAGAAAACTAATAACCCCAAAGAACATGTCCAGGTATTTACATGAAAGCCTGATGAGCATATTTGGCATGTAACGAGCAATGTTCAGATTCCTCTGCTGATGAGTATCCATAGGTTTTCACCATCTGTGGTGGATGAAATGTTCATAGTAAATGTAACACTTACTCCCAGTATTGTTTACTTGGTAGTTCCATTGTAGTGTCATTTATGCAGGTGTAATTGCGTTCATTTCCACGTGTTATATTCATCGTCACTGTGTCGGCTCCCAACGTCTCGTTGCATGATTCTATAAACAGAGAATTGTTTCACTTGTGATAACTTTCTAGGAACATGTTCTTGAGTGAATGGCTACAACACTGGTCACAAACACTTACATGATAAATTCTAGTTAGGGTGGAAGTTATACAACACGTGCTATATGTTGAAGGTATTTATCAGTTTATTCGTTGGATGGATGCTGGGGCTCACGGTGACTCCCAAGTTCTCAAAATAAAGCGACTAAACCAAAACATAGCACAGCTCTGCAATATAGAGTAAGTCAGAGAGAATGTGACCAACACTATTCACACTTGGTGAGTATATAGTACACAATAGAGGTACAAATCAGTGTTTCTAATGAAATCACTGGAAGATTGTTCCAAATAGCTTCATAAAGATGGAGAAAGAACACCGCAGTAGTATAAATCTGTGTTTGCTAGAAACACACAGGTGGTATATTTCACTCACGAGAGATCTTTGGAAAATAAACCTTTTGGGTCGTTTGTATACGGCACACCCTCGCCGCCTTGTGTCCCATTCAGCGGAGTGGAAAACGGACACTGACAGAGAAACACTTGTACACTGCAGGAATATCGTGTCCGTGGCCATTTTGTTTCCCCGGAACGGCTGGACTAGCGAAGAGGAAACCCTGCAGTGTACAAGTGGTCCTCTGACAGCGACCATAGGTGCCTAATTTTCTTCAAGTATGTGGAACTCCATCTTCAGAGCCCAACAAATCTGTAAAAGCACAAAGCTGCCTACAAAACCTGTCTCATCTATTGGGAACACTTTATAGATGTATTGCTTAGTCTAGAGGAAGGGAATGGTATATGTTTGACTTTGGACTGTAAGACCCCCATAAGAGATAGACTGAGTAATGTGATGATGAACCAGTAAGGGGTTCATATTTTAATATAGAATTGGGTTATTTTGAAGCATGACGTCTAATGAAAGTAACATAAACAAACATGCCTTCATCAAACTTGTTAGAACAGCACAAAACTGACTTTGTTAACGTAGCAAAACATGTGAAATCTTATGTTTTTTTTAAATAAATCAGTTCTATAGTATTAGATAATAGTGACTGTTTCCATTTTTTTATTCAACTCTTAATACCATTTTTGATATGTATAATAAACTGAACATCCTTTGATTTCTATAGCAGGTTTTAGCCCAGCTCCCAATCAGTGCAAGATCTTTGCAACACTTTCCCGTTTGTGATAAATTGTTGCCAATTTCCCCAGCAGTTTGAGCAGCAAACTGTAACAATAGATAATGTTACCGTCCTCATGTGAAATGTCACCTTCCTCAGGGGAGTGACGTTTCACAAAACGCGTAGGGTTAGAGGTGAAGGCATTTACCACAGCTGATCCTGGGATACGTGACTGAGCTAAGCCGAGCGGAGAGTAGCAATCACTTCCGCGTTGCGCACGCAGTCAGAGCGGGCCGCGAGGAGAGTGCAGGAGGCATTAGAATACCAGAACGTGCGGCGTTCGTGTGAGTACCCACGAGGGACACTACCAACACACGTCTGAAGCCTGACACATTGGACAGAGACAATCCCTAATGCTATTTGGAATCCTGCTTGTCGTAAGTAGGATTCCAATTTTCCTCATTGGATGAGCTACCTAAGTGTCACTATTTCCCCGTGATCAAGACATATGTCTGTTTTATATTATATTGTTTTATTAAATTAGTTTTCTAGCTTATCATTAGGCGTTGTCTAGTGTTTTGTTAGTCTGCTAGTCTGTCTGTCAGTTTGTTAGTATTATTTTACCATTAGTTTTCAGCAGTTATACACTATGATTTTCTCATATGGTTATTCCCACATATTATGAGATTCTCTCCGTGGTACATCTGAAGGTTCCCGGATCATCCCGACAGGACACTATTGTATGGTCAGATTCCATCATTTGACATTTGGACATTTATTCAGGCGCCAGATATTATTTGTTATATGTTATCTTGTCTGATTTGTACCGGTTATTTTTTCCAGGCAGCCTGGCTTATATTTATAAGGTTTTGGTATTTGCCACCGTGTTATAGTAACACCAATGAGTATTTTAGAGCACTAGCGCTATCAGCACATCCTTTTTTTGCACTAAGTATTATCTAATACTGCAGAAGTGCTTTATTTAAACAAAACCCGCATGTCGGATACTGCATGGATTACTCCTTTAAGGTGGCACTACGTAAGTGTTCACTATGCCTAGTATTTAGGAATAAACATCATGGATTTTCACCACATTTGGAAATGCTCCGTCCCACATTGTAACAAACCTTTTTTTTTTGTGTCAGTCACCAATTCTGCATTTAAATGTATGAAATTTGGAAATGCATTGCTTATCTTTAAGCTAAAAAATGGAACTTGACTGGATCAAGACATCGTAAAATATAATTGTTAAATAAAAATACATACCTGGCATGCTTTTGCGGCATTTCTCATCCGCCCATTCAAAGCAGTCAGACCATGGCAGAACACTTCGAAACGAGGCAAACAAATAATACAGGCTGTAGGCAACAATCACATTGTAATAAATGGACACAAATGCTGAAATAATTACCATGGTAACACCAACCCCTGCAAATGGGAACAAGGACAACACAATTACAAATGGTACACAATGTGAAACGGTATTAATTACTCTCACAGAAACGACTTTTTAGATGACATTATGATTGTTTTCAGAAATAAAACTGACTTATTACGTCTTATTAACCATCGGAGCACAAGACACATACATTGTACAGTATTTCATGTTTCTGGCGCCCAAAAGGGTAATACGCACTTTTACTTCACATTGGTGCTGGAAGAACCTGCAAAAAGTTGAATTAGATATTTCCCCCTACATTAAAGGGGCAGTAGTTGTGTATTTTTGGATAGTGTTATTACTGAGGAACTGTTACATTTTCCTTTAAAGGGTTCATATTCTTTTTAAACTATTTTTAATAAAGAGTCATGAATGATGAATTAGGAAAGTGTGTGTAGATATACAGGGGTACCCAACCCAGACCTGGGTGCAATGCAATGCGTGACATACCCAACGTACACGTGGGCAAAATGGCTGGTGCTTTCTATCAGCTGCAGACGTAAGTGGTTTAATGAGTAAAGTCTCTGACTCTGTAAACAATGTCACGGAGTGTGAAGCAGGGGAACCTGGTTCAATTCCCAGTTATAAGCTCCTTGTGACCTTGGGCACGTCACTTTATCTCCCTGTGCCCCAAGTACTAAAAATCATAGATTGCAAGCTCATCTGGGCAGGGACTGTGTCTGTAAAATTCAGATGTGCTGCAAATCGCACACTATACTGTCATTGTGAAGCGCTTTGAATCCCTTTGGGAGAAAAACGCAATATTAAATTATTATTATTGTAATTATTATTTCACTAGCAGGAACCACGGGTTGCAGTAATGTTGGTTATGTGTATGTGTATATATATATATATATATATATATATATATATATATATATATATATATATATATATATATATATATATATGTATATACAGTGGTCGACAAATCACCAAAAAATCTACTCGCCACACAAAAAAATCTACTCGCCACCTAGTACCAAACATGTGCTGCTTGGGCCAATAGGAGCTCGCCACGATGTTAAATCCACTCGCCCGGGGCTGCAAATGTATAGGTTTGTCGAACACTGTATATATATATATATATATCTTTCCTCATTTCTTTCGAGAGTCATGCTCTGTTAAAAAATGATGACAACAAAATTATATACAGGTTGAATTGTGCATTTGCTGCATTTTAATAAAATGTGAAATGTTATTTAGCTCCATATGGAAAGATAATTTTTTTTTCTAATGATGAATAATAAATGTATATTATTACGTGTGCTGTCAATATATGTGGTTATCAAAAGAATATATGAACTATTAGTGTGCCAAATAATGTACAGTTGGATGTGATCAGTATTGGAGGGACAGGCACCAAAAGATAAAGTGACTGAGCAAATGTCATACAGAGATGGCATTGTGAATCTGCATGTAGAATCTCCCACTTCAGAGGCTAATAATTAAATGACTGCCAAAACATATCTGACTTTGATCTTTAGATAATCCTGGTATGGTTTCCGTCCCAAGATGGTAATAATCTGCTGTTGTCTCCCCGAGTAACATGATGTCGCTAGCAACAGTTGTAACCGTCTTGGGTTTGGCAAATAAGGGCAAAATACTGTCCTTGCTGAAGCCAGTTCATCCAGTCCGTGGGGTTTGTTACAGTTAATGAGATCACTTTGGTTTTTGGAACGCACTAAGTATACATTACGTGTGTAGTAAGGAGGATGCCAGGCGTGTAGTGTGCTTATAACTTTCCAAGGAGGAGTTATGACAGCTATTGAATTATTTAGTATAATGATTATGATTATTAAGACAAACTAATATCTCCAGATTGAAACTTGGTGCATTGTTTCCTACCTACCAATGCATTAGCACCATCGGCATAGAGGGTTCAATGACATAATTACAATAATGAAGAAATTAACAAACAATAAACTGATGCAGGAGAGCTCAACCCTAGCACTCGAGGACCCCCAGCAGATCAGGTGTTAGGGATATGCGGGTGACTCAATCAAAATGACTGAGCGACTGATTGAGCCACCTGTGCTGAAGCAGAGATATCCCTCAACTCTGACTTGTTGGTGGCCCTTGTGGACTAGAGTTGAGCTCCTCTGCGCTAGTGTATTGAATTCAAGGTTTTACTTACAGTATTTTAAGTGACTCATTCTCTACTGGATGGTGGCACATTGCTAGTGCTACATTATATAGTCTACTCATTTAAACAGTTTGTGTGAACTGAGAGTTCTACTTAAGTACATCGTATCGTGGTCCAAGTCTGGACGAAGTTATATACTGTTCTAGCATGCTAGGTTGACTCCTGTTATAGGTTTACTTTAAAACAATACTGAGAAAGAGAAGGCGATAGGTGGGATACAGATGTTAGGAAGGGATATGTTAAGTAGCTGTGTGATAGGTTAGGATACAGATGTTATGAAGGGATATATTAAGTAGCTGTGTGATAGGTTAGGATACAGATGTTATGAAGGGATATATTAAGTTGCTATGTGATAGTTTAGGTTACAGCTGTTATGAAGGGATATATTAAGTAGCTATGTTATAGGTTAGGATACAGATGTTAAGAAGGGATATATTAAGTAGCTATGTGCGAATATCTGACAGCATGTTGGGAAAGTAATGCATTAACAAGGAATGTCAATATGAGATGGGTACCAAATCATTTTACGAGAAGGAACGCAGGAAGAAAATATAGCTATGAAACAGAGGTGATCATAAACAAGAAGAGAAATAGAGAAAGTGGGCTCACAAGAGTAAAAAAAAGGGAAGTAATATGAAAGTTTAATAATGAGAAATGTGTGAATCGGTATCAGTGAAAAGTATGAATAAAAAATCAATTTTTATACTGTGAAAAACCATCAAAAGCAAAAAAACAAGTAAACTAAAGCAGGGGCGCGCAATTGTTTTTGTCTGTACCCCCTACCTCCTCTACCCCCCCCCCCCTTGCTCGTGTTCCCCCCTTACCTTGTCTCCGGCAATGCAACATCAAATGACGCTGCGTTGCCATGGCAATGCGTCGCCAGAAGCCACCAGAGATAAGGTAAAGGAACCTTAAAGAGATCTCGTGCGGTCCCCCGACATTTAATTTAAATACTTTGGGGAAGAGTTGCAGGGCCTCTGTAAGCGCCGCGTCTCCCCCATTTTGCACACCCATGAATTTATGGATGGCTTGTTGTAACCGCTTCCATGATAACCGTGCTGGTCTTCCGAATGAAAAAGTCTAACCTTCAAAGAGTGGCACAATCCTCCATATGGCAACAGGACCCAGGCTGGCAAATTGTCCCAGGGAACATTCCAGGAAAAACAAAGGCAAACCAGCCAGTGCCAGCATAATTATATAAGGAATAAGAAATGCACCTGAGAATAAGACAAATGAAAGATCAGACAATGTTGGTTTTCATTGAGAGTTTATCTACCCATTTAGTAGAAGAAGACCTGTGATGGGTTGAAGATTTGAATGGTTATTTAGTATTATTCACATAGTATAGTTTTATATGCAAAATTTCAAAAATTAAAATAATAATGTGGATGTTAAATACCAGTTGTTATTCTACAATCTCCTTGATTTGTGATATATCCCAGTGTCTCGTGTAATTATAAATTAACTAGAACTTACTCTGTAATTATTCATATGTAGCAAGAAGTTCCATGGACCTTCTACCAACTACATGAGTGTGGACAAAACCATTCATTCAACATGTCTACTTAGCACTTTAGTGGTTAAAGCAGCAATACATTTTAAATCGTTTTTTTTATTTTTTATTAAACCAGTTCTATTGTATTAGATAATATTGTATTTATTATTATTAATCAACTCTTAATGCAATTTGAATGAGTTTTAAAGCATCCTTCAATTTCTATAGCAGGTTTCAGCCCACCTCCCAAGCAGTGCAAGATCTTGGCAACACTTTCCTGTTTGGGATAATTTGTAGCCAATAGTCCCAGCAGTTCGAGCTGCAAACTGTAACAATAGATAATGTTACCCTAGTAATATAAGGATACATTGTAGCTGCTGAGTTACACCGACCAAAGAATAATTAGGTAAGCATGTAGAATGATACATTGTCACATGCTTTACATGTAAAAATAACAAAAAGGAAGGAAAGAAAGAAAGGGGGGGGGAGTAGTACTGTGTTGCTTTAAGAACTAGACTAGTAAAAGGATGCATGAAAAGGAGATGATTGTGTGCCCTTTTAATTAGTAGCCTATGACATTATATGTAACACCAATGTCCATTTACCTCCGCCATGTTGAAATGCAAGATAAGGGAATCTCCATACATTCCCAAGTCCTACTGCATATCCTACCATAGACAACAGATAATCTGACTTTTTGTCCCAGGTTTCTCGTTCTGGGTTCTCATCATTTTGTGCGGTCCCATCATCCTGAAAATAAAATTTGCAACGTAATCAATTCATTTACAGTTAATCAAATAAAAGGTCAACGATGAATCCTATATGTTTTGTGTGTGAGGGGCAGGGAGTGGGAGGAAATGGGTTGTACATAAAGAAAAGGGGTTTATTTTAGAAATCCTCTACTATATAAATAATTGCTTCAATATACAAAATACTTTTGATCTTTAGTTATATTTTATTTTTTTAATTGGGCATATTACCACCACTGCTTTTATTATGTCCCTTGGACCACTGACTTCACTTATTAGAGCTGCTGAGGTCCATGGCCCCATCCTAGTGTCCTTTACTCCAGGGGTGCTCAACACCAATCCTCAAGAGGGTTGGGGTTCCTTACAATGCATCTGATATCAGACGCGCTATAAGAGAGGGTTGGGGTTCCTTCCAATGCATCTGATCTCAGATGCGCTATTAGAGAGGGTTGGGGTTCCTTACAATGCATCTGATCTCAGACGCGCTATTAGAGAAGGATGGGGTAACTTACAATGCATCTCATCTCAGACGCGCTATTAGAGAGGGTTGGGGTTCCTTACAATGCATCTGATCTCAGACACGCTATTAGAGAGGGTTGGGGTTCCTTACAATGCATCTGATCTATTAGAGAGGGTTGGGGTTCTGGAGAATTTCACAATATAATTATAGGGTTCCTTAACCAAAAAAAGATTGGAAACCGCTGATGAAGACAGATAAAAAGGCAGGTCAAAAAACTGTCATGAAAAATAGGTGGCACCAAAAAAGTAGATTTTATCAGAAAAGATCAACTGTAAATTACTTACTTCGGTTTTCGTAGATTCTTTCTCACAGCACCTGAGGAATCCTGGTACAGGTATGTTTCCCATAATAAATGGGGTTACCTTAGGAATTAACCGTTTTCACCAAACCACTGTCTTTGTTGCAACGTCTCTGTTGTTCTGGCATTGAATGCAGTTTTACATTTAATTCCTCTAGCTTTATATAAGCTCTCTCCGAAACAGAAAGCTCTGTAATTAAGGTGTGTAAGAATTGGCTCCCTTTAACTTCTCAATTATTTATGATGACATACTGTCCCTAAACATGGATTAGACCAGGTAGGATTTTGTATTATTAATATTCAGATGTTGGCAGTTGAATTACTACATTGGAAAACGTTTCCTCCCTAAAAATCAATTTGCTTCCAGAAAAAGCAGTAGCTTTTATGGCTGCACATATCTAACTGGCTGAAGTCTCTATTACTTACAGGTATAGCAAATATAGAGCACCCACGAGTATATCTGCATGTCTTCCACAGGTCCCAACAGCTGCTTCATTCAACCCCAGCCCTGTCAACTCGCATGAAATTTGCTTGAGTCTTGCACATTAGACTGGCCCTGTCTCACATAGTATGAGTTAAGGCTCACGCTGGCAGAAGACCCGGAGACAAAGTCTGAACACCACTCCCACATGCCATAACCCTGCCTGCTCATGTCATAACCCCTCCCCTGTATATCACAGACTCCAGCAGATGCAGGATCCCCTGCTCCGGAGCTGAGGAGATGCCTAATGTGAGGTCTGTTCTCATGCACAGCAGCAACTCTGCACCCCATTGTCAATATCTCTGCTTAGAGTAAAGAGATACGCATTGTGGGGCATATTTACTTAGATTTTTAAGACACAAAAACTCGTGATCGCCAACTTGAGTTTCCGGACGGTATTGCGGACGATGCCAAATGTCATTTTCTGCCGCCTTCTGCCCACTGTTACCCCAGGTTAAATCGTGGATAACTCGTGGAAATTTGGATCGAAATCTCGCCAATGGCACAGGCTCAGCTCAGGAACCCGTGTGGCGTAGCGGAAAAGCAAACGGGCCACATCTTTAGTCACATAGTTATGTTTTCATATTGTCATATAGTCACATAGTCATATAGTCAAATAATCATATTGTCGCATTGATAACAATTCAAGCAAATAATGTACTGTAATCCATAGGACCTCATTAAACTTGTTTTAATCCTACACAAATATTACTGGTATCCACTACCTCCAGTTTGGGACGTTCTTATATTCTACCACCAGTGAGCCATTGTAATATTGCACTGGTTAACCCTTCATCCTCCGCGGTTCCTTAGCCACACACCCAGTGTTTCTACATCAGGATAGTGAGTGCATGCAATTTGGGGGCTCTTCTCTCTCTCCCGACTCCCCACCGAAGGAGTGATGCTCTGGCACAGATACCCTCTTGCTACTTGATAATTGTTCCCCTTACTGCACCCATTTCTATGAACACAAGGTTGAGCGGGTGTCTCCCCCCTACCCTCAAGCAAATAATGTATGGGCTGAAGGAGTGGCTCAGTGAGTAAATACATTGAGTTTGAAGCAGGGGAACCTGGTTCAATTCCCAGTGTTGGCTCCTTGTGACCTTGGGCAAGTCACTTTATCTCCCTGTGCCTCAGGCACCAAAAACATTGATTCGGGGCAGGGACCTGTGCCTTCAAAATGTCTCTAACGTGCTACATAAAACTAGCAGAGCTATACAAGAACAAACGATTATTATAGTTTAATGTAAAAGAATGAGATCGAAATAAATATTTTTTTCAACGTGGTTCATTCTTTTCCTCAAGAGGATACATTTGTAGTTGATGAGATCAAAGTTTGCCAGACAAACTGAATATATTTATATATTGACTTTCTAAATAAAGATTTGATAAAAGCTGTGAAATACTGCACACACGGCAGGGAAAGAGGCAAAAAGACAATACACAGTCATATGCATAATCATAACTCCAAAGTTGATATTTATTAGAGATTTCAAAATAAAATAAAAACAGTGATAACCAATAAAAAACAACAACATCGTTTTTACAATGATGTCCCACAAAATCAGGGCAACCGTCAATTAAACACAGCTAAAAAAGTATAACATGTTATAAATGTAACAATAATCGTTACATTTCCAGATACAATCTATTACTGATGCTACAGTATCTATTCGATCGCTCTGTGCCTAATGCTATAAAAGTGAAAGCATCGTAATGTAACATACTGTCTCATCGTGGACTGTAGAAGATTAGATATAACACAATGTATTCAGTTAAGTGTACAGTTTCATTATCCAACTATAGAACATCGTCGATAGATTGCTACTTTACATACCTACGTTCATTGATTATAGAATGACAAGAAGAGCCATTTAAAGTTGCTTAACATTGACAAGTCTTGTAGAAATCAAAACACTATCCCATGGGGAATTTCCATAGAGGCTTCAAAACTCTGTTTAGATGTCAAATGAAGGAATTCTGTTAAACAAGGTTTACAGATATAGCAGCACTTACTGCATCCGGAGCGGAGACTGAAAAGGCAAACAATGACGGCTCCAGAGATAGTGCTGCAACAACGTCGCAGCGGGGGGTCCATGCTACTGGATCGGACTCCTCACAGCAATAATTATCTGGTGCCAGAGACAATAAATCTTGCTACATTTGTACATTTGCATAGATCAATAGGGATAGCAGAGATTGTTCACATACAGGATATGGGTGAACGTACTGGACCCAGATGACTATTCTCATCATCTTCATAGCCATTATTGACCCACTACTAGATGAAGGCCTCCCCCAATAATCTTCCCGACACTGTGGTTGGAAGCCTCTCTTCTCCATGTTGCTCCAACAAATGTCCTAATTTCATCTTTTGGTTGCCATCTTGGTCTTTTGATAATCCCTTTGGAGCCAGTCCAGTAGCATCTGTGTCCAACAATGGTTCTTGCAATATAACCGTCCCCAAATCACAAACATTGGTGAAAAGAAATAAGCGCTGCCTTGATACATTCAAGCTTGGAGACGCATGCTAAATATGCCTCATTCATTAACTGTGTTCCGGAAACTCCTCTTGTATGTCTTAAAGACAACAGTATGGAAGTAGAGTTTCCATAAGATTCACTGTATTTTAACAAAAACATGGTTGCTTATATATTTTAACTCAATGCTAAATATACACAAATAAAAACGTAGATGTAAAAATAACTAGTCCTCTTTTAAGTTTGTTACACAATATTTTAAATATTTAATCATTCTTACAGTCAAATATGTTTTTTAGGTACTGTACACTATACAGTACTGTACTTCACAGGTAATGTGTTGCATTGGTAGCCCCCTCTGTTAGGAAAGAGGTACATTCAGAAAACCCTTAATTCTCCCATTAGGCCCCGCTCACACAGCGCGCCACATGACGTGCGCGCGCGTTCGTCACAGATTCCTGGCGGCCAATGGTAGTGTTCAGTATTGAAACTACCATTGGCTGCAAAGTACGGCGTCGACGCCGCTGCAGTCGCGGGAGTCTTTTCCATCTGCGACCTCCGGCTGCAGCAGCCTGACGTCAGCTTCAGCAGCCAATCAAAGATTCGTAGAGGAGGGACAGGAGGAGGGCGACGACGCAGCCGCCCCAGCACCCCGCCTCTCCGCGCACCTATTGCCATTACTGCATCTATTCCACATGCCAATATCACTCGGAGTATGGTATAATGCGCTCAGTCGGACATGTTTCCAGGGAATAGGGTATGTGGTGTGGCTGCTTTGTAGTTGTGATACCCAGAAAAAGTAGTTGATTATTACCTTGCCTCGGGGTCCACCAGCAATTGATGCTTGGATGTCCTTCATTAAGCCCACTTAGTACCATAAAATTTCCGTTATTAACGAGAAGGCTCTTTGCAACTTTCCGGCTCATTTTCTTAAGTAATGTAATAAAACACAGCACAAATCCTAATATCATTTTTATTTACAACAGCAGCTCGGCTCACACAGTCAGCTGAATGATTCGGCACTTGTTTCCTTCCTAGATATCGCCTTGTTGGATCATTCCGTCTGCTGGGGATGATCACACTGCACAGCAGACAGAGGCGCGCACATGCGGACGCGCGCACGCTGCATCGCAAAGTCCCCACTGTGAACGCGGCCTTTACTGCTGCTGCTTCAGCAGTGTCAGTGTTCAACAGCTCAGATTACAGATAAGCGTCATTATCACATCCGGTCACGGCACTGACTGTGGGTATCTCCTCACCAGCATTTTCTGTACTGCTACCTGGCATGTGTTGGTAGCGTTCTCCACGATGCTGTTTCAGGGCGGGTCCCCAGTTTGCAGCCGATTTGAATGTCTTAATGGGACACAGAAAAGGCAAGGTTCAGTTAGTCATATATTGTAATGGATTGTTTTACTGTGCAAGTGTAAAGGAATGACCAAACTGGTGAAACAATGTTGCACAAAACCCCAACAGCATTAGATTTATCAGTGGAAAAAATAATATATTGTTGTGTTTCTATTGATAATCTTGGTTTGTTTTTTTGGACCATATTTTGACGGAATTTGCTACATTTCTCCATGCATGCTGCTTTTTGATTTGCCTTCTTAACCCTGTCAGTGCAATCTGTGATAATCTATTGAAAGACCTGTCTTCTCAGGCAATAAAAGGTTGTATCATATCAAGTATTCTAAATTTTTTGTGCATCAAAATTTCAGCGCTACAAAAGAATACAAACATTTTAAAAATGTGTGTCACGTGTGTGAAGGCCTCATTATAATTTGTTGTTTGAAATTATTTTTCACGCATCACCTCTTGTTGAATAGCTGATTGATACAATTTTTATTTATAGTATTTATACTATTAATTTAATGAAATATAATATATATAATACAAATTAGTGTGTTATTGATAGTATTTGTAATATCCATACTGTTAAAATGATACAATTTGAACAATATGAGAAAGTTTGGGCACAGTGGCCTTATAATTAAAGAGATTAAAAAATGGGATATGGGTGCTTCAGTTGGACTCCGCATTAGACCCCTGACCCCTCGGAGGGCGAGTTCATGTCTACTCAGGGGCTTTTGACAAGGTGGAGGGGAGGACAACAACCCCCCAGTTCCCTTAGCTCCCCCCATTCCTGTCCCCTCCCTCCCCCCCTCTTCTGCTCTTCTCTCTTTTCCCCCTCTCTCTCTTTGTCTGTCCTTTACAGTACTAATCTAAGGGGTCTGATCTAAGATCCTCCTAAAACTGTTAATTCTCCCGGACGGGACCTACATAGGGCACTCTAAATGCATAGGAGGTTACAAAATACTAGGGGCAGATCGCCCGTACCCGATCAATCAACCTTAAGATGTTACGGGTTGTTCACTTTTACATGTGTGTGTTAATTACGTTTACTGTCTATAAACGACCATGTGATGTGTATGTACCCCTGTCAGAAAACAATAAAAATGTTTGAAATAAAAAAATTATACATTTTGTTATCCTATATAATGAAACTAGTGCAACAAACATCCATACATAGCAACTTAATTCTGTGCTAACGCTTTTAACAGTCTTTTTAGGGTTAACACCAAGTTGAACGTGGCGAACGATTTTGACGCACTTTCTCTGGGCAGAAACGTTATTATTTAGTACATACAATTAACATCTGTACACCTATCACGGTCCATTTCTGTGCACCGGAATCAAAATGAGAAAAATAATTTTTGCGGTTGCTGACGCAGATGGGGAAATTTCAAGTTAATATATAGGTGCACACAACTGCAATTTAGAATGAGATTTCCGTGTGCCAATTCAGCACCAGAGAAAAACAGTTTGGGATACTTTGTACTGTACTTAGGCTCCTCCGTCTGCCATGCGCTGATAAAGCTGTATCACGGAAGGTCTTAGGGCTCGTTCAGGCTGCCAGCTGAGGACTCGGAGGGCGGGAGGCAGGCAGTGCTGGGAGTTTGCTGGGCGACATGTGATTATCCCCCAGCAGACTTTTCAGCATTGGGGAGGGGGCGGGGCTACAGACGGCAGGGTAAAGTATCCAGGCTGCAGTCATGAAATCATTCTGAAGAATGATTTCATTGGCTGCCTTGGTCCCTGTGACGCTGCTTCAGCTCCAAGAAACGAAATTTTCGTTTACTGAAGCTGTCGTCATCAGCAACTCCTGGCTTCGGAGGCAGGGCAATAGCTACCCTGACAACAAGTATTCAAATTGAATACTTTGTTGCTCACGGCAGTACGCACGTCAGCACGCCCTGCCCCCGAAGCCAGCACCCTGAACGAGGCCTCATATACAGTAATTAGAAATGGCAATGTTTATCATTCTATTGTGTAATTTTCGATACATCCTTCCAGGGCCGTTGCAACCACTAGGCGACTTAGGCGGTCGCCTAAGGTGGCACATTTTGGGGGGGCGGAAGAGGGCAGTAAGCACAGGGCAACGGCGGTAGCAGAGGAGGCAGGCAGCGGCAGGAGAGGAGGAGGACGGTGGGCGGCAGCAGGAGAAGAGGAGGGTGGCAGACGGCAGTGGGAGAAGAGGGCGGAAGATCATGGGAGCGGAGAACGGTGGCAGAGTAGGATGACTGGGGACGAGCGCACACCAGTGGTCCAACTCAGAAGACTTCACTGACTTCTGGGGTCTGCCGCTGCTACAGCGCAGCTCCTCCCCCACCCATCCTGCTCTGCTTCTGCGATCCGCAGTCCTCTTCTCCCGCCACCACCTGCTTCTTCCTCTGCTGCCCTGCTCTGCTTCTGCCGTCTCCAGCTCAGACCACCGAAGCCAGGTAGGTGAGAGGAGGAGGAGGTGGAGGTGGTGAGAGTAGGAGGGTGTGAGACAAGAAGAGGAGAAGGAGGGGGGTGAGGGAGGAAGAGGAGAAGAAGTGGGTGAGAGAGGAAGAGGAGAAGTGGGTGAGCAAAAGAGGAGGAGGAGGAGGAGGAGGAGGGGGTTGGGAGGAAGAGGAGGTGGGACATGAGCGAGAGAGGAGGAGAAGCAGGGCAGTGATGGAGGGCAGAAGAGGAAAAGGAGGGGGGTGAGAGAGGAAGAGAAGGAGGGCAGTGATGGAGGAGTGGAGGTGATTGAGGAGGTGAAGTGGGGTGATTGTGGAAGAGGAGGAGGGGAAGTCATTGGGGAGGAGCGTGAGGGGTGTGGGAGGGGGTGAGATAGTAGTAGTGTGGGGGGATTGGGGGGTGAAAGTTCACCTAGGGTAACGAATACCCTTGCCCATGGCCCTATATCGTTCTAATTCACTTACTTGCAGCAAGTTTCCTTTGGCAGATATAATTTTCAGGATTGCTACAATCGGAATCCAGATAAGGCAGAAGCAAATCATACACCAGCCAAGTGCTGTACCCCAGTACGGGTACACAATGGAGCCAAATGTTGGTGCCTCAAATGTAATTAGGGACCACAAGAGAATAGCCTATAAAAATAAATAAGAATGCAAAAAAAGAGTACAGTTTAAAGATAGCACAGCAGAGCTAACACTAAATAACTTCTAGAGCAGTTTCCCAACCGGGGTTCCGCGGCACCCTAGGGTTCCGTGGCACCCTAGGGTTCCGTGAGAGGAGCCGTGGAATTTCCCCGATCTCCCCGAGAGAGTTGCTAGGGGACTATGCAGTTTCCTCCACCCTGATTGGCCGATCTGAGGGGATTATTACTTGAATATCTGGCGCTTATTAATACATCCTTTCATATGATATTGTTAAACTGTAGTATATAAAAAAAGATGTTTTATTAAAAATTATTAATAATAAAGAACAAAAATAGCAGAGGATATCTTCAGACCATCGACCTTCCTGCGCCATTTTCTTTCACATATACAAGTATTTATATTGCTGGCGTGTGTTCTTTGGTGATTCTTAGTTTGTTTCCTTTTTTTTCATAGACTTTTCCCTTTAATCTATTTGTTGAATACATTTAATTTGTTTTTATTGTAAAATACCATTTGTAATTTGAGGCTGTGTGTGTCCTGCTGGGCCGCAGACAGCTTTCCCGGAGTCCAGGACTAACGTTTCCACCCCCTACCCCCCCTACGTGTCGGCGGCCTTGCGAGAGCCCCCCCCCATTTTCTCTTACACTCCCCCTTTCTCACACACCTCCTCACTCGCTAACCCCCTTCTTACACTCCCCCGTCACCCTTTCTTTCCCCCCTTTCCCTCTGACACGCCACCTCTCCCACTCCCATGTATTTTTCTCCCCTCCCCCCCCTTAACCTCTCTCCCCAATATACGCGCACACACAGTGACACACACACACTCACACAGTGACACACGCACAAACACATACAGTGACGTGCACACACAGACAGTGACACAGACAGACAGTGACACAGACAGACAGTGACACAGACAGACAGTGACACAGACAGACAGTGACACAGACACACAGTGACACAGACACACAGTCAGTGACACAGACACACAGTCAGTGACACAGACACACAGTCAGTGACACACACACACAGACAGTGACACACACACACAGTCAGTGACACACACACAGTCAGTGACACACACACACCGTCAGTGACACACACACACCGTCAGTGACACACCCACACCGTCAGTGACACACCCACACCGTCAGTGACACACCCACACAGTCAGTGACACACATACACAGTCAGTGACACACACACCGTCAGTGACACACACACCGTCAGTGACACACACACACACACACACACACACACACACACACACACACACACACACACACACACACACACACACACACACACACACTGACACACAAGAGCCCTTTCCCAGAACCAAAAAGACCTCCGCATAAAACTTGGTGGCCCACTATGGAACAACCATAGATAAAGCACAACTTACTGTCAATAGCAATGGTGAAATAAAACCCCAACAAAGTCTCCACCACAGCCAGAAGAGCCAGTGTTTCTTTCCAATCATCATTTCGATGTCCTTGATGAACCGGTTGACACCTGTTAGGGAACAGAAATTGACCTCAACGTCATTGATCCATTTGCTAAAGAAGGAAAAAGTAGAGATGGCGGAAATAGCAAGTTTTGATAGTGTAAGAGAAATAGGAATATGCTGGAAAGAACGTTTCAAGGCGTAAAGCAGCGCTCCAGCGACAGGATTGAAGCGGGGGCTCTGGAGCTGAACCACGTTCATTTCAGCTCCGGGGACCACGATTCCTGAGATATGCATCTCCGAAGGGGGGTGCCTGTATCTCCAGGTTTAAACCTACCGCGTCACACGGGCCAATAGGAAGCTGCCATGGGTGAAGTCACGGCTTCCTATTGGCCTGCAAGATGGGGGGGACATTTAAAGCCGCCATTATGCTAGCCGCAGCAATCCCCTTCGGAGCTGTTACCTACATAGATACCGGTACCCACTGCAGAGGTTAGTATCTCGGAAAGCAGGGGGTCCTTGGGGCTGAAATTAACGCAGTCCAGCTCCGGAGACCCCCTGCTTCCATACTATACTGTAACTAAAAACATAAAGGAGACAGAAACTGCGGAGAAAGAGACGGATATATACAGATATACCTCTTCTGTTAAGAGAAGAGTTGAGATACATGTTAAAAAAAAACATTGTGCTGAATATGGTTTTCAATCGCACATACTGTAGACATTGGAAAAATAACAATGGAAAAATGGCAGAATATGCAACTGAAAGTTTGTATAATACAGGTCCGTCCGAGGATGTGGGAAAGAAAATCTGATGTCGCCATCTGGTGGCCTTTCAGTAAAAACAGAAGTGTTGTTTCACATTAACCTTGTTATCCTCCAGAACAGATCTGCACAACATACGGTGCAGGGGGGGAGAGTTGTGTGAGGTGCAGGGGGGGGGGGAGAGTGGTGTGAGCTGCAGGGGGGGAGAGTGGTGTGAGGTGCAGGGGGGGGAGAGTGGTGTGAGGTGCAGGGGGGGAGAGTGGTGTGAGGTGCAGGGGGGGAGAGTGGTGTGAGGTGCAGGGGGGAGAGTGGTGTGAGGTGCAGGGGGGAGAGTGGTGTGAGGTGCAGGGGGGGAGAGTGGTGTGAGGTGCAGGGGGGGAGAGTGGTGTGAGGTGCAGGGGGGGGAGAGTGGTGTGAGGTGCAGGGGGGGAGAGTGGTGTGAGGTGCAGGGGGGGAGAGTGGTGTGAGGTGCAGGGGGGAGAGTGGTGTGAGGTGCAGGGGGGAGAGTGGTGTGAGGTGCAGGGGGGGAGAGTGGTGTGAGGTGCAGGGGGGGAGAGTGGTGTGAGGTGCAGGGGGGGAGAGTGGTGTGAGGTGCAGGGGGGGAAAGTCGTGTGAGGTGCAGGGGGGGGGAGAGTTGTGTGAGGTGCAGGGGGGGAGAGTGGTGTGAGGTGCAGGGGGGGAGAGTGGTGTGAGGTGCAGGGGGGGAGAGTGGTGTGAGGTGCAGGGGGTAAAAGGATGTGAGGTACAGGGGGGGTGGGATGTGTGTGGTGTGCAGGGGGGTATTATGTGTGTGGTGTGCAGGGGGGTATTATGTGTGTGGTGTGCAGGGGGGTATTATGTGTGTGGTGTGCAGGGGGGTATTATGTGTGTGGGTGAGGGGGAGAAATGGGGGTATGAGAGATAGATGGGGAGTATCGCAAAGGTTGATAGTGAGGGGTTCTGGGGGAGATATGAGGATGATGATGATGATGATTTTACCCGTGCGGCCCAAATTTTTTTTCCTTGGAGCATTTCGGCCCTTCTCGCTTTACGAGTTGTGCAGGCCTGCTCTAGAACATTGTTTTTACATCAGTATTTTTTTTTTTACCTTTTTTGGGTTAAGGAACCCCATAATAATATTGTGAAATTCTGAAGAACCCCAACCCTCTCTAATAGCGCGTCTGAGATCAGATGCATTGTAAGGAAACCCCAACCCTCTCTAATAGCGCGTCTGAGATCAGATGCATTGTAAGGAACCCCAACCCTCTCTAATAGCGCGTCTGAGATCAGATGCATTGTAAGGAACCCCAACCCTCTCTAATAGCACGACTGAGATCAGATGCATTGTAAGGATCCCCAACCCTCTCTAATAGCGCAACTGAGATCTGATGCATTGTAAGGAACCCCAACCCTCTCTAATAGCGCGTCTAAGATCAGATGCATTGTAAGGATCCCCAACCCTGTCTGATGCATTGTAAGGATCCCCAACCCTGTCTAATAGCGCGTCTGAGATAAGATGCATTGTTAGGAACCCCAGTCGTCTCTAAAAGCGCGTCTGAGATCAGATGCATTGTAAATTCTTCTGTATTTGGTAAAATTTTAAAATGACCTGAAAATAGCAAGGAACCCTTTAAGGAAGCCCTATGAACCCCTGTTGAAAAACACTGTTCTAGATGTTTGCTGAAAAAATGGTTTTACAGTGTATATCCATTGTGCACCTGCAATGTGAAATCTGAGCACTTTTTGATATCAGGATAAATACACCTTTTATCACCATCGGATGATCAAAAATGAAACTTTTTTTTATCTTTTCCTCCTAACCTACTATTGTATGTAAACAGCGGGTCCGCTTTTGTGACACAATCATGGTTAATGATATGGGGCATGGTTATAGCATATGCTGCCATGAGCACATAAGGAACTAGAACATTTTCGATGCATTTATCTGGATTCCAAGAGTGTCTTATTTTGTGTATAAACGGCTTACCATAAATCCAGCTGATTCCCACCAATTCCAACACAGCAGCAAAGAGGAGCGCCCATCCACCACAGAAATAATCAATCAGGTTAACCCAGTAAATTCCTGACTTTAGAAAACATTATGGGGATAATGTCGGTGTTATTTGAGCATAACATGCATTCATCATAAGCAAGATAAAAAGTACAAGTGCTGTTTATATCCGTCTCTGTATGTGGACCAAATATTTTCACTATGTGGGACACTAGATGGCTGTAAGTAAAATATATAAATCAATGCCATGTCAGCAAGGCCATTTGATGTTTCAGTATTGGAACAACCTACCGGAGACTCTCACAGCCGCCACCAGTCTAAATTCTTTCAAAACTAAAGCTGTCTCACATATTAATCTGGTCTGTAACTGTTACATACGCCTATAACATGTATTATCTTTAACTGTGCATGCAATGTCTTGTATATAATGTATAACCCTGCTCACTTAATGTAACCATGTATGTGTCATCATAACTCTGTGCCCAGGACATACCTGAAAACGAGAGGTGACTCTCAATGTATTACTTCCTGGTAAAACATGTTATAAATAAATAAATACAGGCATACCCCACATTAACGTACGCAATGGGACCGGAGCATGTATGTAAAGCGAAAATGTACTTAAAGTGAAGCACTACCTTTTTCCCACTTATTGATGCATGTACTGTACTGCAATCGTCATATACGTGCATAACTGATGTAAATAAGGCATTTATAACAGGCTCTATAGTCTCCCCACTTGCGCACAGCTTTGGTACAGGTAGGGAGCCGGTATTGCTGTTCAGGACGTGCTGACTGGCGCATGCGTGAGCTGCCGTTTGCCTATTGAGCGAGATGTACTTACTCGCGAGTGTACTTAAAGTGAGTGTACTTAAACCGGGGTATGCCTGTAAATAAATATTGTAGCCAGGGTTTTTTTAACCAAAATGGTTTCCTGGCAATCCAGTTATCAGAACCTTAAAGGGCTACACGTTTCTCAGAAATCACCCATTTTCAATTGGTTGCTTCGCCAATGAATGACCACTCCGTCACAATTCGCGAGTGACGTGCCAAGCAATGTCTCCTCTCTACTGTAGCATAACCCAGATTCCAGCCACTGGATGGGACTTAGCATTTTTAATTGCAATGCTCAGCGAATTTTGAGCTCACCTCTGACTGATTCACAACTCCTTTCCCGATAACAAAGGGCCAATGGTTTGTGAACTCGGTTGAAAGCTTCTCACATCTCTACTTTTCCATATGCCTACTAATGCCTTAACAACCCCTACCCATAGACCTAGAACTCATGTGTTGCATCTTCTAAGAAGTCATTTTAACAGGACACATGATTCTGAGCCTTTCTATATTAATATCTCTTTTCAAAAGAATAAAGATGCACGAGAGGAAATTTGCACTAACAATGAAAATTGCCAAGTTACTATAGACTTGGAGAATCCAACGAGATGGTAAATATACCTGAGTAACACAGACAAGTCCTAGAAGAAAGAAGACCACACAGCAGCCAATAGTGATAGGGACACGGATCCTTTTCATAACATGTGGAAATGCATCTTGGATGGATGTTATGATAGTTTCTGTAGGGAGCGCAGATCAATCAATTGTTAATTACTTTTATACAGCAAAAGAAAACCATAAATACATATCTCCATAGATAAGGTAAGCTTATTTATACCATTGTCCAGGTTCATCTAAAATGCCTATGTTTTACAGATTTCCGTAGTTGGAGATATTTAGATTAACTCACAGTACATATGCAGTATACTTTTCTTTTTCTCCCACAATGTGACATACATCTAAATAACAGTGCTATATTTAATATAGTTTGTTGACCAAATAAATTAACAAATATATACATACAAAGATATATTTATTACATAGAGACCCCGCGGCGTAACGGGTAACAAGCTGAATATACAGTCTAGTAAGAGAAGAGCAGTTGAGCAAAGATTATATATTGTTTTTTTTAGTAATGGGTTGGTAAATATATTTATAATTACAGTTTGATGAATAACTGACTACTTCAATAGCAGGTGATGACTTTTTTTAAATGTGGACTGACAAAATATATTTTAAAGACAAGCTTTTGGGAGCAATAGAGCAGGGGTGCGCAAACGGAGGGGCGCGGCAGCTGCAGAGGTCCCGCACTCTCCCCCAAGGCATTTAAATTAAATGCTGGGGGACTGCGAGGCCCTTGTAACTTCTCCTACCTTGATGCAGATGGTTTGGGGGTGTCTTCGGCGACGTGTCGCCATGGTAACCTGGCCTCAAATGACGCCGCGGGGTCACGTGACGCTGCTTTGCCATGGCACCGTGATGCACAGCGTCATTTGACGCCAGAGCCGAGCAAGGTGGGGGGATTATTGAGAGCAGGGGAGGAGAGCAGGCAGGGGGCGCAGGGGGGGACAACTTTGCCCACCCTTGCAATAGAGCATTGTTCTTGAAAGTTTGCCTATACAAAATATTCTGCCAGTCCAAATAAATTTTTTTATCACTTACTATTGAAGTATTCATTTAATCTTGTACAATCTCAGCTACATTTTGCAGCATATTGAATAACTGTAGATTCCAATGTTAGAACATACAGTATGTCCTGTACTTTACATGGGCAAGATGAGTCTGAAGAGAAAACCTTGTAAAACAGTATTTACATAGCAAAGAGGTCATCTTATTCTTTACATAGTAACAATAGGAAGCTGCAATGTCATCCAGTGCAGCTTCCTATTTGCCTATGTGATGGGGGCTTTAAACGGCAGAAAACTGTAGGAGATAACAGAACCCCCTCCGGAGGTAAGAATCTCTGGAAGCAGGGGGTCCCCCATCTGAAATTAACAGGGTTCAGCTCCGGGGACCCCCTGCTTCAAACCTGTATTAGAAAATGAGAAGAAAAAAAAGAAACAGCAGGAATTGCCCCTTTAAGTGATTATTACATATATATGCTTTCAAGAAATGTTATACTCTACCCTTACCTATCAATGCAAACTGAGAGTCAAGACCCAAGGTCAGAAGCATACAGAAAAACAGGATAGACCAAAGAGGAGAAATTGGCAACTGTGACAAAGCCTCGGGGTAAGCAATAAACGCCAGACCGAAACCTAAAAGATAAAGACCAAATATTAACGCAGCAGTCTGTGCCGATCGACATTTGGGGCTTTTAACTCACTTTATGAGATCTCTTCTTGCTCTTGTCGTTAATAATTTGTTTCATCTGATTATTCACTCAGGAGATATAGGCGTGTCAAATATTAAGTGCCCGTTGGTTAAAATGAAGTGCCCCCCCCCTCCAAGCCCATTGCCATCTAAAGGTTTCCATGGTAACTGAAGACGCTAGATATTAAGAGAATCATATTTGTTAACACTAGCAAACTATTTTCTTTTAAAGAGCAGGAGAGGTGGGGTCTGGGAGTCAAGATACTGACATTATATGAATTAAACTCATGAGATAAGTTAATTTAGGCTTCTGGGGAGGATTGCTACCTTAAACTAATCTATACATTCTTGGTAACAATGGAAAACACAAATGCAACAAAAAAAACAACAAATACATTTGAACATTTATAGTTCTACACCTTGTCAATGTGTCAGGGAGATTATATTGTCACTATTTCCTCCTATAATCCATTACTAGTCTGAATCTCTCTCTCTCTCTCTCTCTCTCTCTCTCTCTCTCTCTCTCTCTCTCTCTCCCTCTCTCCCTCTCTCCCTCTCTCCCTCTCTCCCTCTCTCCCTCTCTCCCTCTCTCCCTCTCTCCCTCTCTCCCTCTCCCTAATACTATTTGCTGTGCTGCTCTAGTTCAGGGATTTCCAAGGGACTTTCCCCTATTTCTCCCAATTTACAAAAGTGTAGGGGAAACTTTTTTAAAGTGGAGATCGTTTCACCTTTAACCCCAAACGATCCTGTGATCGCAGCGGCCCTTAACCCGGAAATGGAAGAGGAGGCGTTCTCCTCTTCCATTTCCCTGCACTACAGATAACATCCTGCTGTCCCGAAGCATTCTTCCCTGGAAAACGAGTGCTCTAAGGGCAACCTCGGTGATCCTCTGGAGCTGAACCCCCGCTAATCTCCACTTTGAGATCCAGAACTCTGGTTCCAGACAAATGTACCTTTTATTTTGTCAGCAGAATGAAAGAATTAATCAAGATGTCCATCGAGGTCATCCAATATAAAGCTGCAACGTCATGCCCCGATGATGTTGGGGCATCCTACTGTTACGTACGGGTGACGCTGACCCAATGGCTATTCGGATTTTCCGAAAGGGAACAATTAATTAAAAGATAGATCTCTCTTAAATCAGGATGTCGCCGGAGTTGACAATAGTGCAGTTTATCTCAGGAGACCCGCTGGTTCCCATTTAGTCTTAAAAAGAACTTCAATACTTAAGTAGGGGGGAATTGCTACTTTAAAAAACCCTGCATAGAATTAGCTATAAACTAACAATCCCAGCAAACTCAAACACCAGAACCCACCACAACATATGTATATATATATATATTAGAAATTATATATATATTAGAATTAGCTATGTTTGATCAATTAATATCAATTGTGAAACGTACCTGAATCTACCACGTCCGACACCAACTTCTCTGATACAAAAGCCATATGTCCCAGGATAGAAAAGATGGCAAACCCGGCGAACACACTGGTGAGGCAGTTTGTAACACAAACCATGATAGCGTCTCCATAGCAGTTATTGTGGAATTTATTGTAAGATGAAAGAGCTATGAGACCGCCCCAGGCCGTTGAAAGGGAAAAAAAGATTTGAGTCGCAGCATCTTTCCAAACCTGAAATGAAGATGAGCGAGAACGTTCTCTCAAATCTTTCGAGACATTTGAGAAGCCTTGAAATATTCAATCAAAGGCTAGTTGTTAATTTGCAGGGTCAAAAATGCGCACTTCTCTTTTTTTTTTCTAAGCAAATGTTGGTTAAATAAAAAAATGTTACAATGTCAAGACATTTGTTTTCAAGGTCTCTTTTTTTTATTAAGATATTTGTGATTGGCGTCTATTAGGGAAATGTCATAACTTTGCAACTTTTTCCGTTGTGAGTGTCCATAATTCGTACAAAGACTTTACACATCTCTACTTACAAGTCTTTTGAAAGGGGCTCACAAGTCTTCCCACCAGATGTTCTACAGTTAGTAGCTTCACAGAAAAGTGATACGTAGTCAGTATATTGCCCTGTTATTGAGCAATAGGGTAACAGTGGGGGTCACTGCTTGATTTTTTGGGGGGGGATAGGATATAAATTCAGTAGCAAAGACATGGAGTTGTAGATTGTAATAATCTACATGTCAGCTGTTCAGAATGTGCATGTTTTCTGCTGTTATTGTTGGTGAAGAACTAGATGTTGCCACATGGAATTCTATATTCCCAATCATAATTCTGAAACTGCTACAGATGGGACAATATACAGGGGAAAAAAAAGAGATGTAGCACATACCTCTGCATCCTTTAATTTTGTGATGTTTGACTGCATCCCAATATAATAGTCAATCCCCTCATATGCCCCTGGCAGTGTAGCACCTCGAACCAGCAGGATGATAAGGACAACATAAGGGAATATTGCTGTAAAGTAAACCACCTGTAATAAAGTATGATGCAACGTCATTGGATGAACTGAAATCTCCACTGTGTTACAATTTTTCCCCTTATGAGATATCATTGGATGATTATGTCACTGGGGTTTTGTGTTTGCCTTCCTCTGGATCAATATACTGTAAGTACGGATATAGGATAAAGTATCTGTCATCTACATTTAGAATAGGTTGAGTTTGTTGGGCGTATGTCTTTTTTCAACCTCGTCTACTATGTAACAATTCGAATAGCCACAAAAGACGATTGAAGAATGCAATTTATGTTAAAGACGCGTCTATTTCAGACCAATATAGTGTATTTCTCCAACGTACCTTTCCAGAAGACTTAATTCCCTTGAACAGTGCAGCTCCAACAATAATCCAAGCAAGGAGGAGACAAAGAGCTAGGTACCACACAACCTCACCGGTCTCGGCAAGACCACTTGAGCGACGAAGTGTCACTCTCCTGAAGACAAGCATGGATAGAAATATCACATTCACCAACAGTTTCAAAGCGGCATCCCTCCCACCTTCCCCACTTTCTGAGTATCATAGTGTGTTAAAAACGCAATTGGCGCATAGAATTCTAGAACCAGCTGCATATGCAAAGTAAGGCCTCGTTCAGGGTGCAGGCTTCGGAGGGAGGGCGTGCTGCCGTGCGAGCTGCCGTGGGACACAAAGTATTCAAATTGAATACTGGTTGTCAGGGTAGAAGCTGCCCTGTCTCCGAAGCCAGGAGTTGAAGCTGGCTACAGTTTCAAGAAACGAAAAAATCGTTTTTTGAAGCTGCTGCAGCGTTACTGGGACCTCGGCAGCCAATGAAATCATTCTTGAGAATGATTTCATGACTGCAACTTGGATCCCTAAGCTGCCGTGTGTAGCCCGCCCCCTCCTCAACTCCTGAAACAGTCTGCTGGGGATGAACACACATCGCCCAGCAAACTGCCGCCCTCCCTCCCGCCCTCCCTCCGAGTCCTGTCTCTGGCACCCTGAACGAGGCCTAAAGCTACAGATGTAGCAAGACTTACAGTCCCCGGCGTCGCGGACAAACAAGTGTCTGCCGTGATGGAGCGGCCTGTGATCCATGCTTTTGAATAGGACCACCAGCAACATTAATCCCTCGGTGCCGCAATCGCCGCGGTGGCATGACCGCGTATGGCGGCGGCATCGAAGACGGTAAGCTTTGCTACATCTGTATGTATACAATTAATAGCACTGATTTCATTGTCTATTACTATTTCTATTTTACAGTATGTTTTGTCAAGTGAGACTGGGCATTAAATGTTCATTGGGGCCCTGCTTAGTGGGACTCCAATGACTAAGTCAATACTTGTATATACCAAAAGCACAAAAGTAGCTCAATGTAATCGTCAGTTGAGAAAATAGCAGATATGTTTTGTAGATCTTTTAACAAGTGTTTTAAAGCAGCAATCCAAGCTGCCGTTTTTAATTTAAATTTGTCCCTTTAATATGTGCATCAATACAATCCACACAATGATCAGTAATTAGCTAAGTTGCCGATCGATCCGTTCTCCTGTGATTGATCGGCGAAAATTCAACTTGGGGTTCACTAAATGGCTGTCAGTGCAGCAGAAGAGGATCCAAGATGCAAAGTTTTGCGGGGAAGATTATGTGACCAGGCAATCACTAGATATAATTGGTGCACTGCTAGAGAGAGGGCAGGGCTCAAAAAGGGGGTGTACCAGAGCCTGTTTCAGAAGAGGAAGGGGATGTGACATTGTAAATGGTGGCTATAGAAACAAAAAATGCTTGTTACATTATAATACATTTAAAATGTCAATCACAGTTGTTGTTTTTTAAAATGCTACAAGTATTTTCTCATAGTACAGAACTGATTTATTAAAAAAAAAAAAAAACATACACACATAGGATATTGCTTAGTCTGCAGCTTTAAATCCTTTATTGTGATTCCAATTTGTTTGTACTTCTTTTGGGGATTGTATAAATTAACTAATGCCATATAAAAAGAAATAGTACAATTCTGGAATATTTTCAAGATGTTCTGTTCTGCTTCATTTGTGTGCAAACATTTTGAAGAGATTGCTGCTTAAAGAGCTCAGAAAAATTAATCCTGAAAATGAGGGACGTTATCCCAGAACCAAAATATGTAACATTGACTTACTCCCAATACTGCTTGCTTGGAAGATCCACGTCATGAAGCATGGTGGTGGTGTTGGCCATGCAGGTTACGTTATTTTCTGTTACCCAGGTTATGTTCATTGTGGCAGTATTATTATCGGGAAGGGTAACATTGCAGAAACCTGTGTCATGAAAAAATACCATGCTAAGTGTTAATAATAAAGTAGAAACAAAAAGGGTCCATATTTGCTAAGCAGTCTTCTGCCAAAAGACACCATCCCGTTAAAGTTAATGGACTGTGAGTTGTCTTATGGCAAAAGATTACTGAATAAATATGTCATAATGTGCAGACGCAGAATGATAGACTGAAGGTTTAAAGCAGAAATATAATACTACTACATTGTACATGTAACCCCCCATACTGTGAGGATACTACTGTTACAAGGAGTTACTAATAAGCAGTAGATGCTAGGCCGCACCCTGTGGTGACACAGGGGTACTGTGTCACAGTAGGTATAAGAGAGAGAGAGAGGAAAAGGTCTGGAAGGTTAGGTTCCAGGAGGAGAGGAGAGCAGGAGCCTTGGGGAGAAGAGGCAGGGGAAAGTTTCCTCGAAGTATAAGAGAGACTAGGTCCCCTTTTTTGTGTTTTAAACAGGGACAGTGCCCTAGTTATTAGGTATCCTACACCAGGGGTGCGCAAACTTTCCTCCCTGCCTGCACTGCTCCTTGCTCCGTGCCCCCCTCCTTACCATTTATCAAATGACGCCGCAGGGTGACATGATGTCAGGTTGCCATGGCAACGCATCGTGGAGACAAGGTAAGTGAAGTTACAGAGGCCTCACGCGATCCCCCGGCATTTAATTTAAATGCCTTGGGGAAGAGCGCGGGGCCTCTGCAACCCCCGCTCCCCCCCCTAAAAAAATCTCACGCCCCCCCAGTTTGCGCACCCCTGCCCTACACAATGGTCAGAAGAAATATGCAGGTCTCAGACAGGGAATGCAGGCCTGCCACAGGGGGCCATCTAGAGAGGACTCTGGGATGTAATGGAATCAGCCCCCTCAGCGGATCCCCAAATACAGAATCTATAGCTCGTGAGAGAGTGGCAATTCCACACCTAGGCGGGGGGATAATAGTAACCGCAACAGAATCTCAGGAGGGGCCTGAAAAAAGCAGGATCGCATGGATGTTGCTAACAAAGGAGGCTCAGTCCCGTAAAAGGACTTCTCACAGTAACAGGTTTATGCACCTCTCAGGGAGTATTAAGAGAAGACACCCAGGGAAGAACTTTGTCAAGAGTGATACCTGCATGGAAGAAACAATGTACAACTATGGCAGCCTTATTGTATATATGAGTGAGGTGTTCCCATGCCAGGGAACATGACTAAAGATTGAAGTTGTACTATAAAAACTCCTGGCGCCCATCATGCTCATCACCCAGCCGACCACATCCAGCACCCTGAGACAAGGTAATCCAAGCTGATGTCGACACCGGAAATACTTACTTCCATAGGGGGTGCCGGTAGCCACTCTGCTACCATGGTTCACGTAATTGTCACTATTCAAAACTCCCGCACCCTGCGGCCCAATAGGAAGCCGTGACATCATCCGATGTGGTTTCCTATTGGCCCACGTGAAATGGGATCTTTAAACTTGCAGGTCACACCGGCACCCCCTTCGGAGGTAAGTATCTCGGGAAGCAGGGGGTCCCCGAAACTGAAATTAGTGGGGTTCAGCTCCGGAGACCCCCCTGCTTCAATCCTATGTAGGAAAATAAGAAAATAAAAAGCGGCTTGATTTGCTCCTTTAAGACAAACACATACAGGTATACATATTCAATACATTTTGGTTAAATAAAGAAAAAATAAGACCAGCACCAGTAGACTATCAATTCAATTGAAATAAC
The DNA here is from genome assembly GCF_040206685.1 of Ascaphus truei. Taxonomy (NCBI): domain Eukaryota; kingdom Metazoa; phylum Chordata; class Amphibia; order Anura; family Ascaphidae; genus Ascaphus; species Ascaphus truei. Next base: position 34,557,665 of record NC_134498.1, read on the forward strand.
AAAACAATGTGATGCATTTGTACTATCAGTCTGTATTATTTGCTTCTAAGAATCAATTTGTTTACTTGTATTATTTTCACATTTAGAAGATATTAATATAAATGTTTTTTTTTAAAAAGTGTGCTTTAAAACATACCTCGGGGCGTTTTGCTGCACTTCTCATTTGCCCATTCAAAGCAGTCGGACCAGGGTAATATGCTTTGAAATGAGGCGAACAGGTAATATAAACTGTAGGCGATAATGACATTGTAATAAATGGAAACTAATGCTGTAATAAGAACCATAGTGATACCAACACCTAGAAGAAAATAAAAAAACGTGTTAAACATCTGGAAACAAAAAAGCTCTTTGGTTTAGTTGATCATCTTTCTTACAGACAGAAATTTCCTTCTGCATTTCCATGTTTGAGTCCCTTAGTTTTAAGCTCTTGCATTGCAATGTGTCTACATTTGAGATTGTTTGTATGCATCTACATTTCTCCAGTGTCCTCTGGGTGTGTCCCTTCCAGGCTCAGCGCCTAGTTACCTATCTAAAAAAAAAAATATGAACACAGTCAGATTATGCAAATAAGCACCCATTGGGTGTAAATGAATCAGAGATACTGAACACTCCAAACAACTCAATCTGCAAAAAGTTGTTTTAAAAGAGCAAATCATCATCATCATCATCATCATCATCATCATACAAAAATACAGTACACACCAGGTAGAGATACCCATACCCTTGAAACACTTGCACCCATTGGGTTTGCCCCTTTTATATGCCTAGAACCTTTGTTTGCTGCACTACACAATTTTTACGTGCAACAGCTGTTTCTGTACTTACTTGTCCTAGGATTAGCTGTACATGTTGTACACTCGTTGGCTCTCTGGCGTATATTTGATGATTTTTGTCTGGAAATGACTGTAATAGTGCAATGTACAGGTGCAACTGCCGGTTGTAGACTGCTTGCCAAGGAAAATCTGTGACTATCTCGCAGTAACTCGTGAGATGGTCAAAAGCAGGCTGTATGGCCCTTCGGATTTACACAGCGGGGGTCCGTGCACTTTAATGGGACTCGCAGCCCGGTAGTATTCACACAGTGTGAGTCCCTTTCAAATGCAGGGAACCCCGATGTGTTAATCCGATGGGCCATTAGTCTGGCTGCGAGATTCCTGCAGCCTGGCATGGGTTTAAGTGCAGAGTTCTCAAGGCAAGCAGTCTACAACCAGCAGTTGCAGCTGTAGGTCCAGGCCCTCTAATTTTTCATAAAAATTAACATGCCCTGTGCTTATAAATATCATTGATTCAGTTGTATTGAGCAACCACACTGTAATACAGGCTCAAATGCCATACAGTTGGTTACATACTGTATAGAAAACATCTTCCAATACCAAAGGGTTAAATAAAACATTGCCAACTCAACTGTGAGGCGTCTCGGTGCACCCTGCCGTGATTACTGTGGTTGCTTAAAGTAAACTTGCAGACATTAGCACAATAAATGTCTTGCCAGCTTCCTCATGCTGGTATTAAATACAAAATCAAAGTGAACTATTCAAATGCCCATGCACAATGTCCAACTGTTATGCAGTGAAGCCAGTAACTGAAAACATAGATCACTTCTTTTAGGAGACACAATAACATTATATAAAACAGTTGCTGTGTATGGAAAGAAGCGGCTCAGTGAGTAAAGACACTGACTGCTAACAAGGACACTGAGTTTGAGCAATGTCAGTTCCTTGTAACCTTTGGCAAGTCACTTTGTCTTTGGGACAGGGACCTGTGCCTGCAAAATTCTATGCACGGTGCTAGACAGGAAAACAACTCACGATGGCTGGTTATTGCTGCCAGAGTTACTATACTGTACAGTAGTTATTCTTCCTTTCAATCAGACAGGAAACACTGATCAGGGTAACATTCAACACTTGTGACCAAACAGCCAATTCCAATGGGGTAAAGCTTACTATATGAGGTATTTCCTCTGACAAGTTCCCCCCTTAATATGCTTCAAGTTCCCCCCTTTAAAAGTGTCTTGAATATAATATATATTAGTTGTATACTATGGTACATATAGAAAAACAAAAAAGAACAATAAGAGATAATAATCTCATGAAAAAGGCGTTATTTTGTTAAACCCTTTGGCCAAAGCATTTATAAGCCTGCATGCCACGACAAGGCATAACCGTATGCAGGTACCTACACTGAATATATGTAATAGTTGTCCCAAGGACTGGTGAAAAAATGTGTGAAAGAAATGAAGGGGTTAAATAAAACATAAGCTTATGTGAGTAGTGCAATTAAAATCTGTCCAAAGCCAGTATAATAGGTACCCTACTATAGAGGTAAACCGTGGGTGCACAAATTCCCTGGTGTGAATATAATAACACTTACACATATTTCTTTCTGTCACATTCACCTACTCTTCAATAGAGGGTGATGTCCAGACTGACACTGGGGTGTATTATACCTGCACTTATAGGAAAATTGGCAGGGGCTCAGTAACTGCTATGTAAAGCAGGTGAGCCAATAAACCTACCCCTAAGACGTTTCAGAGATACTATATTTAAAATGCCCTTAGGGAGTATGCAGCAAGGAAAAGGATTGCCTAATACAGTATTTGTGAGAGACTGTACATATTACCGCGCTCCTCCCTATGGACGTTTGCTGCTGGTAAAAAGATAGATCTTACATATAGAAAAACTTTTTGGTACATAACTTGGGTTTTTATGTTGTGAAAAGGTTGTTGCACTTTTATTCTGCACTGTTGTACACTGTACACGTGCCGCTTAACTTGGAGAAGGAAAGGACCCAAAAGAGACGTTGCACTCTTATTTTATCTTATTTATTTTGCTGTATCCATAAAAACATCTTCGGTATAAATAGGGTGATCATATTTGTGCAGGCAAAAAGTCATGACAAATGTTGCACATTCGCGAGCGCCGACTGCGCATGTGCGATGAGCGCTTGCCGTCACGCATGTGCAATCAGCATTTGCCGGGACCTTATGCCCGATCAGCACATGCTGACCGCACATTCCGAAAGCTCGTGCGCATGCACAATCGGAGCTTGCCGGTCGGCAAGCGCAGAGAAAAACTGGGAGAGTGGCCAGAAAAGTCAACCGTGACGACTGGACACCCTAGGCATAAATATACATATATAGTCCGTATCAATAGACACCTCAATACTATAAGTAGTATGATAGGTTTTTATAATGATCATGATTACTTAGTCTGGGGCTTTTATAGACATCCACCCCCTTTAGAAGTCTTTAACTTGGAAAATACATTTTTTTGATTGTCAAAGTATCTGTGTGTCAATGTTTTCAGGTACAGCTGTAGCCAATATTACTGCTCCTGCAGATGGAATAGCAACTTAGCAACGTCCCTTTGTCGTGAGCGAGTGATTGAAAACGCATTCACAACACACCAGTGGGAGTAATAACCACGGCTACATCTGTATTTTCTCTGCTTAAGTCAGCAGTTGTTGATATGAACCAGTCCGTATTTAGGCATAGGCCTACTAGGCCTAAGCCTAGGGTGACAAATTTTGGGGTGGCAAAACCTTTTGGGGCGGCCGGTCCAGCGGTTACAGAAGCTCCCGCTTTCTTCCCCACCACAATTAAACTCATTGCCAGGGGAGAGTGTGTGGCCCCTGCAAAGGCCTTTTACCTCCTCTTGCAGCGTCGCCCTCCTCCTTCTGCAGTGACGTCACGTTGTGGTCATGGCAACGCGTTGCCACGTGATGTCGCGACGTTGCAGGAGGAGGAGGCAAGGGGCAGCAAATAGGTAAGTTGCTGTGGCGGTCTATGGTCAGGAAATTTCTAATAACCGGTCCTGGATATGGAGCTGTTATAAGGAGCAATCGGGATTCGGAGGGAGAGTTACCTAAAGCAAATGACAGCGTATATATTTGTTTTTCTTTTTTCTCCATATTTAGGCCCAGATCCACAAAAGAGTGCTAAGCTTTAGCACAATACAGCTCCTGTTCATGTGAATGGGAGTAAAGGTGTGCTAGAGGTTGACATCCTTTTGTGGATCCAGGTCTTAGTATGGCAGACTACCAGATCTTAGCTAGTATAGACTTTGTTTTACAAGGAATTTTGTGTAGAACTAAACCAAACTTGACAAACGCATGCATTAGATTTCCTTCAAATGATCATGAAGGCTAGTAAATAATTGACTTGCTCAATTGGTTTAAAATAATCTGACTCCAAAATTGCCTGGAAATGGAATACCATTTGCCTATTTACCCTAAATAAAAATGCCACTTGTGAGCACATTCACATGTCTCAGACAGGTCTGCAACCCTGCTATTCATTATCCATTATCTCTTAGCATGTACTGCTTCCACTGTAGCCAGGGATTCTGGGAAATTACATGTAAATGAGCACACACTGTCACCTTTTACTCCTTTTCAACATGGAGCCCTATAAATTTATGCCGGCCGTATTACACCGCTTTTGAGCACAGCCTGGGTTATTTACTCCCAAACACATACTCCCGGTGAAACACTAATTTATGCAGATTTTTAGCAGCGGCAGCAGCAGTGTTTTAAGGATGCAGAGATACCTTGGAAAATTGGTACGATCCTCCATACTGAAACAGGGCCCAAACTGGAAAACTGCCCAATGGAACATTCCAAGAAGAACAGAGGAAGCCCAGCAAATGCCAGCATGATCGTGTAAGGGATGAGAAAGGCACCTGCAGAGAGAGGGAAAAAGACAGAAATAAAATATAAACTTTATCAATGGCTTCAATGAGTATATTACACTCCTCTGGGTTCCCTCACAAACATAGCCCTGTAGGGACTATAACAGCAACAACAACAAAGTATTTATTAATAGTCATTTTAAAGAGATCCAAAATGGCTGCAACTTCTAGGCGCGTCCATGCAGCCTAACAATAATCTGCAAACATCGATGTTTAAAAGCATTAAAACTGCAAACTAAAAGGTATCACTAGGGACGGTACCTCCTGCCTGCTCTACATGACACGTTAATGAACGGTTCGGTCATTTCCCCGGAAGTCCAGGATTAAAAGAAAATGTTGGGCCTACCTCATGGCACCAGTCCCATCCCGAAAAAGCGTCTCAGCGCAAGACAACTTCTGACCTAATCTCACGAGCCTCTTTACGCTGACATGCAGGGATAACCGCTGCAATAACCCACAAGAGGAAGACTGCTCTCTTCTATCTGGATCATAAACTTTTGCTTTTTCAGACACTAATTGGTGGCGACAGAGAGAACGAAATTCCCTCTCCAGGGTAATCTCACAGAGAGAATCCAGCGGCGTTCCCTCTCCAGGCTAATCTCACAGAGAGAACATCCAGCCTGCTAAGGAGAAGGAGCGGCTCAGTGAGTAAAGACACTGACTGGCACTGATTTTGAAGCAGGGGAACCTGGTTCAATTCCCAGTGTCTGCTCCTTGTGACCTTGGGCAAGTCACTTTATCTCCCTGTGTCTTAGGCACCAAAAACATAGATTGTAAGCTCCACAGGACAGGGACTGTGCAAAATGTTATTATTATCCAGCCTGCATTCCTTCTCTAGGCTAATCTCACAATATAAGTAACATCGGCTTTCAATATCTCCTGTTCTCATTTCTATACTGTATCTGTACCACCAATTATATAATAGTGATGGATAAGAGGTTTATTTTTTTTCTCCTAACAGCATTATCTATATCTGAAATGAATCCCCTTCCTAGGAAGGTTTAGACTGTTATATTTGTTCCCAAGTTCTATGTTATGTATTATTGCATGCTATAATAGTTGTTGCTGTCTTCTCATTGCTTGGCTGCTTATATCCTACTGACAGACACAGTGTTAGATGTGGATAACCTCATCGTTTTATTGCTTCAGAGGAAGAAGATGTCAGGCAGCAACTCAGCTCACAATTCCTGATATTATATATTTAGATAACCCTTAGATTGTAAGCTCTTCGGGGCAGGGACTTCTTTTCAGAAATGTTACTTTTATGTCTGAAGCACTTCTTCCCATTATGTGTTATTTGTATGATTTGTTACTTATATGATTGTCATGTGTATTACTGCAGTGAAGCGCTGTGTACATTAATGCCGCTATATAAATAAAGATATACATACATATTCATACAAGTCCAGTTCCACACAACCTGTAAATTAGTTCTTTTTACTTGGATCAGGTAACCCATTGTGCTGGACACTTCGAAACCGTGAGAAGCTCTGTTAGTAAATGAATGAAGTTTTAAAATGTCACCCATTTAACCACACGGTTTATTCTAACCACTTCTGGTTATGCGATTCGCTCTATGTTGATATAACTTTGAGATCTTCCTTCCTTTTCTCTATTATTCATTCTTCAAGCAAGACTCACATTTTAAGAGGCAGCCAAAGTTCAAAGTTCTAGTTTCATTCATTTAAATTAAAAAAGGGCTTTGCAATTTATCCTTCTGCATATCCATCGCACACGTTATGCGCTTGTATCTGGTTAACCTGTATTGTTTCGTCCAAATATGCGTATGCTAAAACTCATGTCAAGTATGTTAAAAGTGAACATAGATTGTAATTTATTGAAGCCTACCACTAAGTAAATATTTAAAAATAAAAAAATAGTAATTTAAAGGAGAGATAACATAGTGTGTTTGGATGTTTTCTAGAGTTCCACAAACTTCATTTACCCTATTGTCAGATGTCATACAGCGGTTAAGCTGCAGACAAGGATTCTGGGTAGTTAGAGGCAAATGAGCACCCATTGTCCTCAAAGGTCATCGACTGGGCCACTGATTGAGCCATCGGTGTTGAAGCAGGGATATCCTAAAAACCTGACCTGTTGGTGGCCCTTGAGAACTGGAGTTAGCCACCACTGCCCTAGAGCTTTTACCTGCTGCATTAAACAGCCTTTACAGCTAAGCCTGGGCCAAAGAATATGGGGAATTAGCGGACCCCTTCGAATTCTGCTGGTGTGTTCTTTCCACATGGTCACTGATTCTGCATTGTGCAGCTGCTAGTAATAGCAATGTAACGCTAATCTGCTGCTGGCTGGGTAAGGTTATTGGAGCTGTAAATTGAATCATGGCTTAGATCCATTTAGTAAATCTGGGCATTTGGCTCCTTTTTTAAATAAATCAAACAGGTCAAAGGACTGGATGATATGTAATAATAATGGGATGATATGTACGTTTGCAGACCAAAGAGGACATGTTAATAGAAATGCATGTTGATGTTTAAAAGGCAGACTACATTGAAGTCTATGAGACCAGTTATGACTTGAGAAAAATGGAATTAGACTGCACTCCACATGAGTGTGTAACTACAGGAAGCCAGTTACAGCATTTCTATTACCTAACAGCTGCACAAATCCGGGAGAAACATGAATTGCTAATCAACTGACAAACAATCAACTGTGGATCATTAGACATTCCTTCCCGGCACACAGTATTAGTGCTTAATAGTGTTCACTTATTAATCCTCTCTCTATAACAATTCAAGGTGTATCTGTTTAACCACCCTGCACTTTATCTTCTGCTTATAGTAGATACACTACAGGTAATTAGAAGGAGATTTTTTTAAATGGCAGCTACACGGACTGTTACCCAAAGAATACAAGGCTCTATAAATCAGTGATAATTGTACGGCTGCTCACTTTACATGTGGATAAGTTATGCTTGCTGTGGCATTGTGAAAGTTTGAATAAACACGCACTCTGGTCACTGATTAACTGGTCAATGAATAAATACACAGCCTGCCATTAGATTGGCCAATGCTAAAAACATTTGTCAGTTCTAATTAGAACAAGGCCCTTCTCCAGTGAAGGCACAAGGAACAAGATACGCTGTGAAGCGATTAGAGAATAGCACAACCAGAGTTTAGGACAGCATTCCTGGGGTCAAGGACTAGAGCATCTGCGGCCTTGCGAGATGCCCCCAACTATCAAATCCCCATCTCTCCCACCTCTCTCTTCCTGTCTCGCCTCCACCTCTCTCTTCCTGCCTCACCCTGACCTCTCTTTTCCTCTCGCCTCCACCTTTCTCTTCGTCTCGTCTCCACCTTTCTCTTCCTGTCTCACCCCACCTCTCTCTTCCTCTCACCACCTCTCTTCCTGTCTCACCCCCACCTTTATCGTCCTGTCTGGCTCCCACCTCTCTCTTCCTGTCTCGTCCCCACCTCTCTCTTCCTCTCGCCACCACCTCTCTCTTCCTGTCTCGCCCCCACCTCCTCTTCCTCTCACCACCTTTCTCGTCCTGTCTGGCCCACACCTCTCTCTTCCTGTCTCCCCCCCCACCTCTCTCTTCCTCTCGCCTCCACCTCTCTTTTCCTCACGCCTTCAGCTCTCTGCCTTTCATGCCCAATTTCTCTCCCTCATCTCCAATCCAACACAATAATCATCCCTGATTCAACATATTAGCCCCCCGCCCCTATAATACACACACTCTTAGCTTAGGTGTAGGCCTCCTGTGCGTGTGCTCAGGGGTGGGACTTACACCAGAGGGTGGGACTGCTGCAGGGAAGGAGATAGAGGCCCGCAGCAAGGGGGGAGAGAGAGTTGGGGCTCGGCAGCCGCCCCACCTTCCAGCGCCTGCCATCTGGGCCCTCTTCAGCCACCTGGCCCCCATAAAATTGTCCCAGCTCTCTCTCCCATTGGTAGCCCTGAGCACAACAGACAGGTTCCTGGCTTCTACTTAGTTGAAAAGGGCAAATGGGACTGCCCCCAATAGTCACTCAGTATTGGATAAACTAGTGCTTATTGTTGACTTGATTTCGCAAACCTTCTTTACTGTAACACTGAATGTATGACACAGTTATTGCCTACAGTAGCAGTACCTCCTCCATTCTTGTAAGCAAGGTAGGGGAATCTCCAAACGTTACCCAGTCCTACTGCATAACCAATCATGGACAGAAGGTAATCCGATTTCCTGGACCAGTTTCCACGCTCTTTGTTCTCGTCATTGGAGCCAACATGAGAATCCTAAGAAGAGAGAGTGAAACACATTACCCCGTTGCCTGCTACAATACACAAGCAATAATAGCAAAGTTATTAACATGTATTACTACAATGATATCTAGTTTACATAGACTGCATTGTCTATATTGTGATAGTTAATTCAGATTTTGCACACTTTCTGAGAAAAGATACAGAATTACAATATATCATAAGTGATTATTGTTATTTTTTCCCACATAATTTATGCTTGGAGAACCTTTCTGAATATGCAGTTACAATGTGAAAGGCACTTTATAGTTATTATAGGGAGAATTGCACGTATATTGTAATGTAATGTATCACCAGACACAAAACAAGTTATGATGGGTAAAAAAGGGACAAACCCCTCCACTGTACACTGAGTGCTCATTTGCATGTCATTACCCAGAATCCCTGGCTGCAGTGGAAGCTAAGCCTGCTAACAGATAATGGGGAAAGGCAGGGTTGCAGACCTCTCTGAGACATGTGAATGTGCTCCCAAGGGGTATTTTTTTATCATTTAATGTATCATATTTCAGTATTTCATTCATTTTGTCCTGACAGTCATTCCCCCCCAAAATATTAGCATTGAAAGGCAGCCAAGTCTGAGGTGGACCGAATACATCTAAATAAAACAATACGTCATTGCAGGTGTGCTGAATTGGGGTATGTGGATCAACAGAAATCAAAAGACCAAGGAAAAGTTAGTGAAACATTCACTGGCCTTTAAGTTTGGGAGTGCATTAGTAAGGATAAGCAGCTCTCCTTCAATACAAGGGGAGTTAATGATTAAATGCATGAATAATGTGTTAGAGTAGAGAGGTAGTGAGAGACACAAACAGAAGAAAGAAAGGAAAGAAAGAAAAGAATACACATAGAAACTGAATTACAGGTAGTCCTCGTTATCCAATGTTTCACTTTACAACGAATGGCATATCCAACGCTTTACAATGCAACCCTAAGGGCTGTTTTTCGACTCTGGAATGCGTTATCCAACGCTCACCGCTCCTAATTAACATGGGACTCACTTTACAACGGTTTCACTATCCAACGCTACTTCCAGAACGGATTCCGTTGGATAACCGAGGACTGCCTGTATATAGGTTGGAAGGTGATAGTCATTCCCATCAATTATTAAAGCGGGACAAGAAAACATTTTGCACTCCAAAAATGTTATTTCTTACCATAAAAAGATGTTTAATGATACCTGGAAATCTATTTTTAGCACATCATTAGAAGGTGTTTTTGAAAGAAAGTGGTGCAAAATAGTTACATTTTCATCCTGCAGCAATTTATCAAGGTCATTTTTATATCTGTCTATGATTTGATGATTTTCCAATACGATTGTGCATAGAAGAGAGGAGTTAAGTGTCCCACAGATTGTAGCAAATGTTCTACGTATTCTATGTCACTCTGGCATTTATTTTCATCATTATTGGCTTTAAAAATCACCACCTGGCTAATAACATACATAAAATGTGACTTGATTGAGAAGAGTCTTACATTCGACACAACTGTGAGCAATAACTAAGACAAAAGATTGCTGTTCGACGTTCTAATGAGTAATTACCCGACAAATTAACTCAACACTTCCAATAAAAACTGTTCTCTTTTGTGAGAAAAGTATCAACTGAAACACGATCTGAATATAAAAACATGCGGCCCATGTGTAATATACCCACGGACGTACTAAAACCCATTTAAATAACTGTTCTACACTTTAACTTGCTGTATCTATTCCTTCAATCTCTGCACAATGACAGCATTTTTTAATCTAAATTATTACTATAACAAAAATAGTATCAGCATTTCCAACTTTAAAATAATTCTATAAAACTGTCATTATTTTAGCACAAACAATATATAATATATATATATATTATTGATTGTATATTTATGTTTTTGCACTGACATATTTTCTTCTTTCCACATCAACTCAGAGGAACACATTTTATTGCCGTCAGCTTTTTTGTGTATTTAGACTACTCACCAGTTTTGCGTCAGTAGAATTTGGATGGCAGCATTTTAGGATGCTTTTAATGCCCATGATCTCAGTCCAAGTTTCAATTATCAGCAGCTCTATGGTCTTTATGTCTGGGTTTAAGTCTTCTTCTGCAGGCTCCCACTGTCGCACTGTTCCCTAACAGTACAGGCGTTTGCCATCAGTCTAATGAGTGATTTGTTTGTACTAAGGTGTGTAACTAGCACCTCCCATGGTTGTCAGTTACATGAAAATATTTCAACACATGGATAAAACTTCTTCATTCAAATCTTTGTGCATTTTTTTTTTAGGAAGGACCTGGATTAAGGACACGATTAAACCTGAATCTGTTGAGTTTGATGATATATTATTTGTTCTCTCTTTTCCTTGGTAGGTTTGCAAATCACCTGGGTCATTAGTGTACTGGAAGTATGTTATATAGCGCCATCCAGGTACATAGCGCTTTACAATACACGTGACATCATAATATTATAACACAATGGCCATAAAACAATAGGAAAAGGAGCCCCTGCCCCGAAGAGCTCACAATCTAGGTGCTAAGTACTACGCATGTAGTGATCAACCTTTTTGACCTGATGTTCAGGGACCATGGAGCAGAGTACATGCAGGAGGATATTTAAGGTTACTCCAAAAATGTGTGTAAAATGTGTGGGAATAAAACATGGATTTTATAGCTTGCAATGAAACATTTCTGAAATAAACAGCACATTTATTTAAAATGAGCCATGCCTATAAGGACTTTCTAAAGTCCGTACAAGATGGGTCAGATGTGCTTGAAGCCGGTGAGCTTGTGCGGTCCAACCAAGCAATTGTAGAAGTTATGACTTTTCCCATTTTCTTCTTTCTAAACACCGGTCCAGGTTTTTTTTGCCTTGGGAGCTTTTGATGCCGTTTCTTTAGGCACCTTTGCCTTTTGCTGGGGTGACTTGAAAACAGCTGCCGAAGTTTTCTTTCTCGTAGCCGGGATAGCAGCAGCAAGCGGGTTCTTGCATTCGTAGAATTGGGAACGATCCATGGCAGAAGATGAAGCACAATACAGTAACTGGACAAGCGTTCGTTCAGATAGAGATCAGCGTGTGGGAGGCTATGCAATTTGTGTCAACTTTTATGCACAGTATCCCTAACGTCATTCGTTGGCGGGCGGGCCCACAATATAGAGGTGTAAATAGTGGGCGTATACTTTACCTGTACAGGTACATGATAAATACACCATCACTTCTGTAGATGCAATACAGATCGAATATACATTTATGTGTGCTTAATTACTTTTCTAAAGCTGCGATTCCCAGAAAAGTTATTTCAAAGGTTCTTAGCATGAGAATTCTGGAGATGTACAAGAAAGAATATCGAAAAATGCATATCAAAGGCTGTTTAGCTAAATCGGGCATCCAGCTAACACATGGCTGTGTCTGCTATCATGCCCATGGACAGACTAAAAGTGGAAAGAGGATTCACCCGGTCACAACAGAGTAAGTACTGTGCTGTATACTCTTACTGCATGCTTGTAATTGTCACGGGAATATAGGAGTACTCACCACAAACCGGACTGGACCGCGAGGCCGAGGTGGGGATACAGGAAAACCACCGCCCTACAGCCGCGTGAGCCGGTCCGGTTAGCAGAGTCGTGTAGATAGCCTGGTTCGGGACAGGAGAGTGTAGAGTGGTAGAGGTACTTGCCAGATCCGGGGTTGGAGAGATCAAGAGTAGTCGGTGTCCAAAGCCAAAGTCGAGGAGAGGAGAAGGTAGAAGTCCGTAGGGTGAGCCGGGGTTCGAGGGTGCCAGAGATCGGGAGTCCAGGTTCAAGCTAGGGTCTGTAACGGAAGACAAGAGCAGACTGCGAAGTAGCTTGTAGCAAGCACAACTAGAGACTGACTATGCTCAGCAATCAGCTCTGGGCTGGTAGCACTATATACTGACAGGAGCCAATGAGAACCTCCAGCGGTGATGTCAGATGAAGGTAGAGCGCTGATAGGCTGAGGCAGGATGCAGGACAGGTGGGAACGGAACAAGTACATTGGCGGCAGTGGAGATGGACATAGTGACGCGCGCGACGGAAGGGGCGGGTTGAGTTTGCCGGGAGGAAAAGCAGGCACTGTAGACGCGCGCGCGGGTCTACCACGGCGGCGCGCATGGGTAGCAGGAGCTGCAGGAAGAGAAGGGAGAGAAGGGGGACCACGTGACCGGGTGCCGCGCATCCCGACAGCGGAGGTAAGAGCTGCAGCGGGCACCGTGGGTAGCGCCATTACAGTACCCCCCCCTTCAGGGTCGGACTCCGGACGATCCTTACCAGGTTTAATTGGAAATTTGAGATGAAATGCCCGGACCAGCCTGGGGGCGTGTACCTGGACTTGCGGAATCCATGCCCTTTCTTCGGGTCCAAAACCCCTCCAATGCACCAAATACTGGAGCCCTCCTCTTGAGATACGGGTATCTAGGATGGATTGTACCTCAAACTCTTCTTGTCCATTGACAAGTCTGGGGGAAGGTGCATTGTGTTGGATCTGAGGATTGGGTTTAAACGGTTTTAACAGAGAACAATGAAAGGCAGAGGGAATCTTCATAGTAGCAGGTAGTTTTAGTCGGTAGGTAACCGGATTGATCTTCTTCAATATAGAGAATGGGCCGATAAATCGGGGTGCCAGCTTTGGGGATGTGACTTTCAAGCGTATGTTCTTAGTAGATAGCCATACTTTCTGACCTGGGGCATAATTGGGTGGTCTCCGACGATGTCGATCAGCCTGCCTTTTCTGCATAGCCGTGGCCCGCTTGAGATTATCCTGAATCTTAGACCAGGAAGCTTGAAGATCCCGAATCCTCTCTTCTGCGGCTGGTAACTCCTGTACTCGGCCCAGACTGAGGGAGGGTGGAGGGATGAAAGCCAAAATTAGAAAAGAATGGAGACTGTAGTGTGGACTCATTCCTGAGATTATTGTGAGCGAATTCTGCCCAAGGGAGTAGGTCGAGCCAATTGTCCTGAGAGCCGATATGAAACAACGAAGGAACTGCTCCAGTGCCTGATTGGTTCGTTCAGTTTGACCATTGGTCTGTGGGTGGTATCCAGAGGAGAAGTGAAGTACCACGTTAAGTTTCTTACAGAAGGCCCTCCAGAATCTCGAAACAAATTGCGACCCCCGATCCGAAACTATGGTCTGAGGTGATCCATGGAGCCTGAAGACCTCCTTGACAAATACCTCGGCAAGTTTAGGAGCACTGGGTAGACCTTTGAGTGGGATAAAATGTGCTTGTTTAGAAAAGCGGTCGACCACTACTAGTATAGTGTCCATACCCTTGGATTTGGGGAGGTCGACAATAAAGTCCATCGAGAGATGTTCCCATGGACAATCGGGAATAGGGAGGGTTTGCAGGAGTCCTGGAGGTTTATTCCGTGGAGTCTTGTTCTGTGCGCAGGTGGAACATGCTGAGACGAAATGTTGAATGTCCTTGCGCATGCCTGGCCACCAAAAGGTTCGTTGCAAGAGGTCAATAGTCCTTTTGATCCCTGGATGACCTGCCATTTTAGCGGCGTGCCCCCATTGCATTACCTTCTGCAGAAGGTAGGGGGTGTGAAAAGTCGTCCAACTGGCACCCTAAGACCCTGAGGGTTTTGATCTTGAACCTTGGTGATCTCCGACAGTGCGTCAAAGGTACTGGCAGACAGGACACATTTTGGAGGAAGGATAGTCTCTTGAGGATCTTCGGTTTTGTCCTCTACAGAGAATTGACGAGACAGTGCGTCAGCTTTAGTGTTTTTAGAACCCGGAAGGTATGAAATAAGGAAGTTGAATCGGGTGAAGAAGAGGGACCAACGTGCCTGCCGAGCACTCAGACGGCAGGCAGTCTCAATATATAAGAGGTTTTTATGGTCCGTAAGGATGGTGACGGGGTATTCAGCGCCTTCCAATAGATGCCGCCACTCCTCCAAAGCTATCTTGATCGCGAGGAGCTCGCGGTTACCCACGTCATAATTCCGTTCTGCTGCGGAGAATTTTTTTGAAAAGAATGCACAGGGATGCAATCTGGCCTGTAGGTTCTTCCTTTGGGATAAGATCGCCCCTGCCCCTATGTCCGAAGCATCCACCTTGAGAGTGAAGGGTTGTGCTGGATCAGGATGCACCAAGATAGGTGCTGTGACAAAGGCTTCCTTGAGAACCTGAAAAGCCATGATGGCCTCGGGGGACCACAGTGCGGGATTGGCGTTCTTCTGAGTGAGGGCTGTGATGGGTGCGACCAGCGTGGAGAAATTCTTTATGAACCTGCGGTAATAGTTGGCAAAACCTAAGAACCTCTGTACCGCTTTCAGAGAGAGGGGGCGGGGCCAATTCAAGACAGCTTCAACCTTGGTAGGATCCATCGCGAGTCCTGTGTCAGAGATTATGTAACCCAAAAATGACGTGGATGACTGGTGGAACTGGCATTTTTCAAGTTTGGCGAACAATCGGTTCTCCCGTAACCTCTGAAGTACTTATTTGACGTGCCGAGTATGTTCCAGGGGATTCTGCGAGAATATAAGAATGTCATCTAGATAGACCACTACGTGTTGATCCAGCAGATCTCTGAAGACGTCATTAATGAAATCCTGGAAGACGGCTGGCGCGTTACAGAGACCAAAGGGCATCACGAGGTACTCATAGTGCCCATCACGCGTGTTGAAGGCCGTCTTCCACTCATCTCCCTTACACATCCGAACCAGATTGTAGGCTCCAGGAAGATCCAGCTTGGAGAAGATAGTGGCGCCTTGTAACCTGTCAAAAAGTTCGGCAATCAAGGGAAGAGGATACGGATTCTTGACAGTCACCTTGTTGAGACCACGATAATCAATGCAAGGACGAAGTGTGCCGTCCTTTTCTTTACTAAAAAGAAGCCTGCTCCTGCCGGAGAAGAAGACTTACGAATGAAGCCTCTCTGGAGGTTCTCCTGTATGTAAAGTTTCATCGCCTTGGTCTCGGGGGGGGGGGGGGGAAAGCGGGTAGGTACAACCTCTGGGGGGAATCGCGCCAGGAAGAAGGTCGATCGGGCAATCGTAGGCGCGATGGGGTGGTAATTCCTCCGCCTGAATTTTGTCGAAGACATCTCTGAACTCCCAGTAGGCATCCGGAAGGAGGGGATTCTTGGATTCCGGATGTGTGGCACCTACTAGGGCTTTAGGTGAAACCAGACAAATGTCTTGACACCGATCTCTCCAGGTGAGGGGTTGTGACTGGAGCCAGTCGATCTAGGGATTATGATGCTGGAGCCAGGGAAGACCTAATATCACGTTTACTGCCGGCGTGTGGATGGCATCCAACTGAATTTGTTCGGAATGGTGTCCTGTCATCTTAAGACGGAGGGGAATGGTCTGATGTGAAATAAATGCGGGTTGCAAAGGCCTACCGTCAATGGCTTCTAGGCCTACGGGCCAATCCTTGGCTACCAGAGGAATCTGGTTCTTCTCCGCAAAAGATTGATCGACAAAATTCCCACCAGAACCGGAGTCAAGGAAGGCCCTCGTGGTGATGTCCCCAAAGTCCCCTGATAGGGTTATAGGAAGAAGTATCTTGGATGGTAGTTTGGGAGAGGAAGGAGAGGTTACCATGCCCAGTGTTGTTCTCCCAGTACTCACTGGGGGCTGGCGTTTCCCGACTTGGAAGGACAGGTACTCACCAGGTGTCCACTATTTCCGCAGTAAAGGCAGAGTCCCGCCCGACGGCGACCTGGTCTTTCCGTTAATGAAAGGCGAGTTCCACCCAGCTGCATGGGTTCTTCGGAGGATACGGCTACGGGCTCCCCTGGAGCTGTATGTGAGGAGAAGGTGGGTTGAGTACCTTTTTGGCGCTTTCCCTTCTCTGCTCTTCGCTCCTGGAGCCACTGGTCCATACGGATACAGAGCGCGATGAGTTCCTCCAATGATGTAGGGCGCTCCAGAGCGTCCAGCTCGTCCTTGAGGGAGTCATTCAAACCCTGCCAAAACACTGCGGCGAGTGCTTCATCATTCCACCTTGTTTCTGCCGAAATAGTGCGAAACTCCAGTGCGTAGCGAGCCACCGAGCGATTTCCCTGCGAAACACTGAGGAGAGAAGAAGCGGCAGTTACCCTCCTACCTGGTGTATCGAACACCTTTCGGAATTCAGCACAGAACCGGTCCAGGCTGGAAGTCAGATCCGGGCGATGCTCCCATATGGGTGTAGCCCAAGCCAGGGCGTCATCGGTGAGCAGCGAGTAAATGTACGCGACCTTTGAACGAGAAGTAGGGAAGTGAGAGGGTAGAAGTTCAAATTGGACGGAACACTGCCCCAGGAAGCCACGACATGCTGAAGGCTCTCCCGAATAGCGATTGGGAGAAGGTAGACGAGGTTCCGGAGGATGAGACAGAGGTGCCGGCGGGGAGAAGATAGGAGCAGGAGGAGCGGCAGCAGTCTCAGGAGAGGACAGAAGGGATTTGAGTTGCTCTGAAATGGTACCCAGGGAGTTTTGGAGCAGTTCCATACGCTGGTTATTTTGGGAGAGACAAGTCTCTACTTCCTTGAACAGGCCATCGTGTTCGCTTAAGCGTCGACCCACCTCGGCGGAGTCCAGGTCTGTTGGGCTGAGCATAATGTCACGGGAATATAGGAGTGCTCACCACAAACCGGACTGGACCGCGAGGCCGAGGTGGGGATACAGGAAAACCACCGCCCTACAGCCGCGTGAGCGGGTCCGGTTAGCAGAGTCGTGTAGATAGCCTAGTTCGGGACAGGAGAGTGTAGAGTGGTAGAGGTACTTGCCAGATCTGGGGTTGGAGAGATCAAGAGTAGTCGGTGTCCAAAGCCAAAGTCGAGGAGAGGAGAAGGTAGAAGTCCGTAGGGCGAGCCGGGGTTCGAGGGTGCCAGAGATCGGGAGTCCAGGTTCAAGCTAGAATCTGTAACGGAAGACAAGAGCAGACTGCGAAGTAGCTTGTAGCAAGCACAACTAGAGACTGACTATGCTCAGCAATCAGCTCTGGGCTGGTAGCACTATATACTGACAGGAGCCAATGAGAACCTCCAGCGGTGATGTCAGATGAAGGTAGAGCGCTGATAGGCTGAGGCAGGATGCAGGACAGGTGGGAACGGAACAAGTACATTGGCGGCAGTGGAGATGGACATAGTAGCGCGCGCGACGGAAGGGGCGGGTTGAGTTTGCCGGGAGGAAAAGCAGGCACTGTAGACGCGCGCGCGGGTCTACCACGGCGGCGCGCATTGGCAGCAGGAGCTGCAGGAAGAGAAGGGAGAGAAGGGGGACCACGTGACCGGGTGCCGCGCGTCCCGACAGCGGAGGAGAGCCGCAGCGGGCGCCGTGGGTAGCGGCATTACAGTAATATCCTGTGGTGGTAGAAATCTATTTGGACTACTGCATTTCAAATGAGAAGATGTTTTCCATCTTGTCTTTGAAATGTGTTTTTGGGCAAAGGAACTGATATATTTGAGAAAAAATGAAATAATTAAAAAATGTCCCAAACCTACCTTAAATGACACTGCCATGTCCATCTTTTAATGGCTATAGTACAGTATGTACACTTATAGTCGTTCTCATTTTTTTAAATTGTAGGGTGGCGAAGTGGCTGGTGGATGAGATCAGCGATGCCAATGATGAAAATTCTGCGGCAGCGGACAATTCTGGAGAAGAGTCATAACTTGACAATGTCTAAGACCAGCATCAGGGTGATGAGACACGAATTGAACTGGACCTATGGACATGTCAGGTAAAGTTTTTTACTGTAATAGGATGCAATAGTATTGTTCAGAGGCCGCGGACATGGTAATACCAGCCGCGCTCCTCAGCGCTCGTGCTTAGCCCCGCCTGCTCAAGCAGGAGCTTTTTTGTGTCCTGTCAGGCGAGGCAGCGAGCGCGCTTGGGAGGCAGCACGGAGGTGTGGCGGAGGCGTTCCGGGAGGCGGGGCTAGTCCCTCATTCCCATTGGCTGTTTGCGGTCACGTGACCGGCCCTCCACTCCTGTAAGCGCGAAAACTTAAATTAATATGTCGGCTGCAATTCAGCACGCCTCCGCAAGCGCCTGCGAAAGCCACACACATACCAGATGCAGGAGGTAAGTATGCGGGCTCAGCACGGTATTTTTTACTATGTCCAAGGCCTTAGGCCTCGGTCCCTCTGCGCTCGTTGGCGCGGGCGGCAATGTAGCGAGTTCCCCACCAGCAGGGGAATCCTCGCGAGCCGGTCCCCCCTGGCGGCACAGCTGACTACACGCTGTGGCGCGTCAGCCGCTAGGAGACACAAGAGAATGGTGTTTCCTAGCGTTGACGCGTCACGTGGTGTGGCTGTGAGCCAATGGGGAGGGGAGGCTTCGGGAGGAGGAGAGGCTTCCGGGAGCAGGGAGGAGTGTGGAGTGAAAGCAGGTGCGTGCCTGTCTGTGTGTGTGTGTATGTGTGTGCCTGAGTGCCTGCCTCTGTCTGTGTGTGTGTGTGTGTGTGAGTGCGTGAGTGCCTGCATGTGTGTGCGCGCGTGTGTGTGTATGAGTGCGTGAGTGCCTGCCTGCCTGCCTGTGTGTGTGTGTGTATGTGTGTATGTATGAGTGCTCCAGCCCGAGTCCGTGGAGGGAGGGAGGTGGGGGGGGAGAGTAGCGGATCCCTCCTGCAGCCCGTGGAGGGAGTGGGGGGAGAGTAGCAGCTCCCTCCTGCAGTCCGTGGAGGGAGGGGGGGGGGGAGAGTAGCGGGTCCCTCCGCTCAAGCCACGCCCCCCCTCCCTGTCAAACCTCCCACCTCCCGCTCCGGCTCCCGCTCCCTACAGACCGCATATCGCGGTCTGTGTATCTCAGCGCACCGCCTGTCAGCAGTGCGGGTGCGCTGACTCTGAGAGCGGGGCCTTAGCCTTAGAAGTGTAATGTCGCTTGCTGCAGCACTGTTATGTACAGTACTGTAACCACTGTAGTGAAGCTCCTAGAATGACAGAACATGTGGCATGTTTATTCTAGTGCAGTATTGTACAGTACAGCTAAAGTGTTGTATGCAGAAGTGAGGTTTTACTGTACCTGTAAAATTCTTTGTTGTCATTACAGAGTATTTCCAATGATATGGGAGCCCAATAAGATTAAAAGAGTTGACCAAGCCCGTGCATGGATCGATAGGGGTGAAACTTTTCAGGATGCTATAAAAAGTATGGAGGGTAGACAGCACTCAAAAATAGAATAATTAGATAAAGGGATGAATGGTGGTGCAGCGGGAACAGGGAGGGACCCTATACCCTCCAAGTAATCAATGGCAAAAATAGGGAAGTTCCCAGCACTCAATAAGGATACAACGAAAAATATAAGGATAAGCCAAATCAAATGTAATGTCGTGTACTTTGTGTAGACATATGCACACTGACATTGATAAATTGGTGAATTGTGTATTATTTACGCCAGTATCAAGTGGGAACAACGTATGCAGAAAAATAGCTAGAAGGAATGCAACACGTGGGAAGGGAGGAAAGGGAAGGAGGGGGGAGGGAAAGACAGGGAAAAGAGGGATACAGGGAAATAAGGGGGGCAACATTTTGGGGGTGAGCCTCTTCTTCAGGCCCGTTCCCAGTGATCAAAGAGATCAGTGGTACTTCCCTTAAACCCTGAGATAAAAAGCCTCCTTAATGATAGGGAAATATATGTTATCCCTGCACGATACAGTCAACACAACGCAAAATCAACCCAAATATGCTCTCTAATTATCAACACCTGAAACAGGTAAAATGCCGCAAAGTCCAAATAGTCAATAAGCAATGACTATCAAAGCCCCACAACACAGCCCAAAAATAAAAAAATCAAGTTCATCTATTTCCTGCAACAATTAAATGGAAGGGAAAAGTCTGAGCCAAAGCTTTGAAAAAAGAAATAACGTTATCGTTACGTCTTGCGAAATAACTTCACCCTAGTAGTCCAGTAGTAGCGTCTGGTATGTTGCTGGGGAGAATGTGCTTCTGAAATCAGCTGTTTTGAGCGCTTTAACTCTCCTCCAGGCGCTGACATCACCAGGGGGCGGAGACTGCCATCAGGAGTGATGATTGGTCCGAACAACCGCCAGGGCTTGGTCACATGGGTCGTCAGACTCCGTTGACATGGAGGAGCAGAGAATGTTTATGTTCCGTAGTCATGGTACTGGGAGGGCCAGGCTAGAAGAGTGAAAATGACGTCACTGGTCACATGATGCGGCACTGCGGAATGCTAGTGGATGGAACAATGATTCCGTACCTGCCACAATGGGGCGACCTGGTGGTTTCATGTAATTAGATACATCTGATAATTGTCTTAGTATTTCCTTCCTATAGTACCCCTTGTTCATCACCACTATGTGACACATTGTATTTGGTTGTATTAAGCTAATATTTCTTTACTCTATTTATGTGTTAAACATTTTCAGATATTGTGAATCTGTGTATTACCTATTAGCTACAGTATACTGTATTACAGGCATCTAACAGCTTTGACATTTTGTGCGGATGTTACTTAATCAGTCCAGTTCTACAGTAATCCTGCAGTAATCCCCACTTTTCCTTTATTCCCTTTCACTGAAATCCGCCAGGGAGAGGGGGGGGGGGGGAAAGTCCTCGCCTATTGTCCTGTGTGCATAAAGACAGTCAATAGCCTGGCCTAATCCCCCTCTCTCAATGACAAGGTGAGATGAGAGTGCTCAGGTTTTCAGGGGGGGGGGGGGATGCGTTAAAACTTGATAGTAGCAGGGAGGTGGAGAGGGGCAAAGGTGTACTGTATGAGCAGTCTCTGCAAAAGTCTAAGGCTGAGTTCATGGTGACTTCAGCCGTGCGGAGGCGCGCTGAGGCTGAGGGAAAGCGGGTGCTTTCCCTGGCCTTAGTTCACACGCTGTCCGGGGGCGTGTCGGGGGGCGGGCCAGTGACGTCACGGAGCTGGTTCGCTCTCATTGGGCGAACCGCTCACATGACCGGCCCTGAGCGCCAAAACTAAAAAAAATGTTAAGTGCTACGCCTCCGCACGCCTGCGGAAGTGTGCGCGAGCCCCTGCTAAAGCCGCTCTCATTGCGGCTGCAGGGGCTCACTGACAAGAGTCAGCGCGCCTCTGCACGGGTCAGCGCCTAAGCGCTGACCATGGACTCAGCCTAATTGACTGACCAGACACCTATTTCAACAGCATTAGTTGTAACCATGTAATTCAGCAAAGTCCCCCCACTTGGGAAAAATGTATTTAACATGCATTAAACAAGTGTGAAATGTAGTCTCTAGTGTTGAACTGTGTGTGGAATTTTAATAAACGTGATCACTGACTGAGACCGTGTGTTTGTGTGGAATATTTCTGTTTATGTACAGAAAGCATACCGTAGGTGCCTTCCCCGACAAACGAGAAATATAGTCTTGTTAATAATGTTAATATTGAATAGAAAAAAAGAAATAAATTATTTAAAACAATTTCCCCAATTATCTGACATTAAATTGCACATGCAAAGATGCAGTATATTATAGCAGGGGTGCGTAAACTGTTCCCCGTGCGCACCCCTGCCTGCTCTCCTCTGTGTCTGGCACCCCCCCCCCCCCCTTCACGCTCAACCCCGGCGTCAAATGGCATGCGGGGTAATGTGACATCATGTCGCCATGGTAACGTCATTTGACACCGGGTTACCAGGACGACGTGTCGCTGGATCCCCCGGCATTTAATTTAAATGCCTGGGGGGAGAGCACAGGACCTCTATAACTGCCGTGCCCCCCGGTTTGCGCACGGCTCTAAGCAATTTCATTGACAAATTAAAAGGAATTTAAATTTTTTAAATTTTGTTAAATATGACACATATCCATCACATTATGTTTTCTCTAAACCCCGCAATTTATTCTCTCCTTATTTAGAGAAAAAGAAATCAAAAAATTTTTTTTTTTTAGTTTGAACTTTTTTTAATTTATTTTTTACAAGTTCAATGTCCCATTGTTATTCAAGGAATTGTAATGCTCAATGCAGGCCTTGTTTTATATGCGCATGCGTATGTATGACACGCACAGCCATGCGTGTCATTAACCAGGAAGTGGAATTTATCAGCTGCCTGGTGATAGTTCATTTGAAACCTTGCAGCCAAAGCTTGAAAGATTTCATTGTGAAATTTCTATGGCTCGGGGGAGCTAGCTGTTTATAGTCGCGAGGTGGGGGGAAGTGCGGCTCAAGGCGTCTGTTCTGTTCTGTTCTACTGCAATTGCCCTGCGTGTCACTCACCAGGAAGTGAAATTAAAGGAATGAAACATTTCAGTGCGAAATTTTATTAAAGGTGATCACATAAATCTATCTATCACACCCAGTATGTGCTGTGCCAAATAAGCATGAAATACAAGCATTTAGAAAGTACTGTAAAATGTAAGAAACATGAATATTAATATCACATTTTTAGAATAGTAAAGCTGGTAATATAAAAGTATAAAAAGGAAAGTTTAAAATATAGTGGTTTTCGACTTCCATCAACATCATCTTCTGGCTGTTGATTTGACGCTTTCATTTGTGGAAAAAAAAATGTAGATAATGCTTTAAGTAAACAGGTACTGTAGTACGCATGCACGAATGCACACCAAAGTGCGCATGCGAGAACACATGCTTTAGTGCTTTTAATGCATTTACGGGCTATGGTACGCATACAGTACAGTATGCGTGTCATTGGGAATTACAGTTACTACTGTACATTATATTTACCTTCATTATAAACCTTGCAAATCGGGTGGAGATGGCCCAATGTCAGGGGTGTACTGTGCGTAGCTGCTCGAGTTGACCATGTAGTCGGGATGCAGGCTGACTGAACTGTTTGGTCCCTGCTGAAGATATTGGGACAGGTAGCCAGACGGAGCCATACAGGTATAATCAGGTTGAGGCTTGTACTCCGGTAGGGGGTTTTCAGTGCCAGTTGAATATATATTAATCATCTGGCAGGGGAATGAGGAGTGTCTGCAATCTTTTAAGGATTATATGAGTATCAATAATTTGAATTTAAAATTCACTTTCAATTCAGATCTTAAATTAATGCACTTTTTGGATTTACTATTGGAGATTAATGATGAGAGAGAGAGATTGTAACTGAAATATTATTTAAGCCAGTCGCTGTCAACACTTATTTGGCTGCAGACAGCAACCATCTGAAAAGATGAAAATCAAATATCCCTATGGGCCAGCTCCAAAGGCTTAGAAGGAATTGTACAAGATTTGAAGATTTAGAATTACAATCAATAGAGCTAATAAGAAAATGTGAAGAGAAGGGATACAAATATCTTGATGTTGAGAGAGCCTACAAGAGGGTATGTAAGATGGATAGACATGATCCATTAACCTACTGTATAGAGATCATAATCAAATTCAAAAGATTAATACACGTAGAGAGGATGTTTCCATTACTACAAGATTTCTCAAACAGACAAATTACACCAATATGTTTCTAAATAAACATGGGTCTTTATTGAGGGCAGAACCGATTCTGAAAGAACATCTGGGAGAGAAACCTCTAGTAGTCTACTAATTAAATTAAAAATCTTAAAAATATGTTGGCACAGTGTATTCCATGGGAGAGAAAGAACTAAAGTATTAGTACATGGATAACTGATATACCTAAGGACTGCTTTAAGTGTGGGAAGACATGTTGTATTATGTAGTTTCATTGAGGATAAAAGAAAACATTTCACTTCCAAGTATGCTCGAGTTTCCTTTTCTAATTAATGGTTTCATAAATTGTAATAGCACATTTGTGATATACCTATTGGTGAGCTCTTGTGGCCTCCAATTCATTGGTAGAACCAAAAGAGCTCTAAAGGATCGCTTCCTGGAACAAAGGAGATAAATCATCGTTGAATTCATGTCATATAGGGTTGTCACATATGGCACACCTGTGACCATGTGACCTGCAACAGGACAAGGGTTAAAACACAGCTTGCAAGCTGTCCCTCCGCAAAGGTCCCTCAAATGAGCAATATCTCCCCTAACTCCGTCTCCATATACCACCTATCACGAACCGCACACAAGTGAGCGTGTGACTTAGATATGCAACCAGGGTTAATACACATGGCTAATCTAGCCAACTCACCTTTCTCCTCCGCAAAGGTACCTTCAAGGAGTTAATATTAACCCCTTACACAATTGCAATCATATATATATACGCTTCCACCACCCGAGAAATGCAAAAAAAAAAAAAAAAAGATGTTAAATTAATAAATATGCCAGGGTCTCCAGTCCCTGTTTATGATAGAAAAAAACTATGCACTTAACACACAAAAATCTGTTGTAGCAAAATGTGTCCGAAAACGTAAATACTCTCTCCAGAGAGTGCAATAGTTCATCGCTCTAAGGTGGGCTAATAACATACACCATTGCAAGCTAAAATGAACCCTTTATCAAGCAAACCTCCATATGTGCCCATGAATACAATACAATGAATGTAAACCTGAACCACCGCTGTGACGTGGCTATCTCTCGCCCGCCACGCCAGAAGTCCCATTTCATGACTACTCAAAATCTTGTTTGTGCCATGCATGCCATCGCACATGCAGCTGCGAGCGGTGGGGATGAGGCCTAAGGCTGAGTCCCCGCTGGCGCTGAGCGCCCTTATGCTTAGGGCATGAGCGCCGGGTGGCCTGCAACTTGCGGACGTGCGCGCGGGGGGGAGGAGGGGAGGGCGCAATTGCGGGCTATCGAGCATCTGGGAAAGTTTAACATTTTTATTTACAAGAGCGCATCGCGTGTGCCCGCGCATTTGCGCGCATCGCGTGAGCGGGAACAGGTATATATATATATATATATATATATATATATATATATATATATATATATATACATGTAACCACTCCAAGCGCCGCCCAGTCAGCGAGCTCAGCGCCAGCGGCGACTCAGCCTAAGGCTGCGCTTATAGTTAGGGCTACGGTGACGGCAACGCGACCGCATGACGTCAGCCGTCGCCGTTGTAATAGCGATTCCGGCTTATAGTGCAGGAGACAAGAGAGAGTGACCGGGGGGGGGGGCGTGGCTGTGAGCGGTTCGCCCTCATTGGCTGAACCGCTCACGTGTCGCTGACGTTACGCGCCGATCGCTGAAGAAGTCCAAATCCTTTGACTTCCAGCGATCGCGACAGCGTGACGTCAGCCGACGTCGTTGCACCCACTATGGGCACCCCCGACTGACTGCACGTACTTGCTACGGTGCTGCGCAACAACGCAGCTGCCGTAGCCCTAACTATAAGCGCAGCCCACGATTCCTCTTCAGGCTCTTTGTCACCATTAGTTAGCCATTAAATGTATCACTCCTACCTTACTTTTTCTGTCTATTTCTCTCAATGCCTGTGATTTATATGAAGTGGGTTTGTGGTAGTCTGGCTGTTAAAAAGCATTTGTATAAATAAAGCAAATTTGTATTTGTCTTCACCTGTTTTCATGTATCTTACTGCTAAAAAAAAGGACCAACCCAAGTCCACGGTTGTAATTGGATTGAGCAAAACCTATTCTCAGATTTAAAAAAAGACGTGATATTTTTCATTCTGAAGTATCCTAACATCTGTGAAGGGCTCTCACCATGGTCCATTAAAAATATACAAACCTACAGTGCAGTATTAAAGATGCAGTTCAAGCTATATCTTATATGTGTTTTTTTTTTTTAATAAATCAGTTCTGTACTATAAGAAAATACTTGAAGCATTAAAAAAACAACAAACCATTTTTAATGAAAATTTTTATGTATTCTAATGTAACAAGCATTTTTGTTTCTATAGCAACCATTTACAAAGCCACATCCCCTTACTCTTCTGAGACAGGCTCTGGCACACCCGCTTTGCCCTCTTTCTAGCAGTGCACCAATTGTATCTAGTGCCTGCTGGTCACATGATCTTCCACACAGAACTTTGCATCTTGGGTAATCTTCTGCAGCCCTAACAGTGATATAAAGAACCGCCGAGCCGAATCTTCAGCGATTGATTACAGGAGAACGGATCGATCGGCAACTTAGCTAATCACTTGTCAGTGTCAGATTGTATTGATGAACATATTGCATGAAAAAAAAAAATATATATATATTTTTTAAATAGCACCTTGAACTGCACTTTTAAATGGTAAACCTAGACAAAATATTGGATTGTACGTAATTAGATTGTTGCTTTGGGTCAGGAACTTCTTTCCCCCAAGATTTGCTTTCATTCTACCCCCCACACCCCCTGTATTATTTCTTGTTTATCTTTGTAAAGAGCTGCATATGTGGCTGGCACTATATAAATACATCTAAAATACCAATACAATACAAGGTGGCTACTTATGCTCAGCAGTATACAGCAAATAACTGGAAACAGGAGAGTGGATTAAAAGTTTATTACAACAAGTTCATACAGTTTTCAGTGAAAAAAACTCAAGTTATTTAACTTTTGAATGCTACTTTGTGTATAATATTTTTACATTCAAACAGTGGCAGTTCACAAGTGCGCGAACAAGTAAAAAAAACAATACATTTATGTCTGTAAACATTTTCTTCTGACAAAGAACATGATTGCATCAGTCAAGGCAATTGATAATAAGGCCTCTATGTACTGTATAAAAGAGGTTTTAGGCCATTCTTACTAAATGGTGCTACATCATAAGGAACCTTATGGCTCATTGAAGTGAATGGACCATGAGTTTGTTTTATGGCTTTGCACCATTTAATAAATACGTCCCTTCTTATTGCTCTTTCACCTTTGGCATATTTCTTATTCAAACTTAATTTCAACCAATAGAGCAGGAGTGGCTAACCCCAGCCCTCCCGGGCCATCAACAGGTCAGGTTTTAAAGATATCCCTGCTTCAGCACAATCAATGACGGAGCCACTAATTGAGCCACCTGTGTTGAAGCAGGGATATCCTTAAAACCTGACTTGTTGGTGGCCGTTGAGGACTGGAGTTGGCCGCTCCTGCAATAGAGGATGGTACATTGTTAGCCTGTAGAATAGACACGTAAGGTAGAAGTGATACAGCACCTTTGAGAACATTTTCTTTGCATTTCAGCCAGTACTAATAAGTAGAGATGGGCAAATGTTTTTGCCGAATTTGGAAATTGGTTCCATTGGTCCCGCGGATTTCAGCGGATCAACGTCAAAAAGGGCGATTCGCATTTAGCGGATTTTGTATTATTATTACCAATACACTCCGCGGATTCCACAGCCCCTGGATGGATTTGTAGAATCCAATCCGCGGATTTAGCGATCCGTATCCGGATTCCTAAGAATCACGCCAACGGATCGCTGAATCCGCGAATCGGATTCTACAGATCTGTTCACGGGTTGTATCCAATGGCGGATTTTGATGAAACCTGCTCAAATCCGTTTACGGATTTTACACTGTGAAATGGATTTGGGGGTGGGGGTATGGGGGAAAGGGCGAGGAAATCCGGGAAACTGATCTGGGCGGATTCACCCATCTCTAGTAATTAGGCTATCCTTATCAGATAAGGAAGGCTGGAGTTTAATACAGAAGAAGAAGTGGAAGACCCTGTAAAACATTTAAAATTCCATGTGCTGGCTAATCAACTCTGCACAGAATGTGTCACACAGATTGATCCTCACCAACCCCGAGCAAAAAAATATATTATTATGGTCCAAACAAGTACAACACCAACCCTTCAAGTCAACATGATTGATTGGTTATTCGGACGTTGAAATCAATTATCCTCACGTGAATTTTAAATGGTTGCTCATATACACACATTTATTCTACGATTTAATTACAGTACCCGTTCCAGCATTGCTGCTAAAGTAACATTAAAGAGGACAGAATGACTGCAGTGTATTTGTCCTTGTTCCACAAGTACCTGCTTGTCCTTACTCCATAAGTACACGAGCAGTATTAACTGCAGCATCATTCACTACAAGTCTCATTGTACATTATAATAAAGGCACAGTCCCCCGCAGCAATATACATGTGAGTTTCAAGAAGTGAGCCATGTTACGCCATTTCTAGCATATTCTAATATTAGCTCTATCATTACGGATATGTTTAATAGCTTTTCACATTTAAATCTGAAAGCTGTATTCTGAATAGCATAGAAAAACATTGCACAATTCAACTATATTTATTAAGAGGTGTTATTCCTTAAGACAGGGGTTCTCAACTGCAGTCCTCAAGACCCCCCGACAGGTCAAGTTTTCAGGATGTCCCTGCTTCAGCACAGGTGGCTCAATCAGTGGCTCAGTCGAAGACTGGCATGTTTAATGTATTCCAGAAGACACCGCTCATTAAGAAAGGTATCCCAAGTGTCTCTATTGACCAAGTCAATAATTAAAGTGTACCACACTTTGCCAGAATAAACTTCTGATTTTGTGTCCTAAAGTATTTACATTTCTTTATATTACACGGAAAAGAGAGGGTGGACGCACACACCAAGTGCAAAGGTCTATGGAGACCATATTTTAGTATTTGACCATAGACACGGTGCACGAGATTTCTGGGGATAGAAGTCCCTTCTTCAGGTACGACCTGGTTGAGCTTGAAGAAGGGACTTCTATGCCTGGAAACATTGTGCACCTTTTCTCTTGTCAAATACATAAATTAGACCTTTAGACCCTAAATAGACCTTTGCACTTGCGTGCGTTCACCCTCTCTTTTTTTGTGATATATGTAGATTTGTATTGGGGACAGATTCAAGAGGACCCTGCCACAAAGGACGGACCACACCACCAGATACTCTGATGAATGACTACTTTCCCACGAAGTGCAGGTCGAGTGCCATATTTTTGGGGGGACAATGTACTTCCGTTAAGAATATGCTTGGTTGTCGTATCCTCTTGACATGTCTCCCTCAATAGTTGGTATCTCCACAGCACCAGACGTGACCTTATGAGGATCCTCTATGGGTTTGTACCGTCCCACACGATGCTTTTCCAAGGCAGGTCCCCAGTCTGCGGTTGGTTTACAAATACTCATGAAGCGCTGTAAA